>NW_010203673.1:0-36710 GCF_000695765.1 Mesitornis unicolor | reverse complement strand
GGGGGGGGGGGGGGGAAGTTTAATTTTATAACTATAGACTAAAAAACAAATCAACAAGTAATTAATGAGATTTCAGCCCATCTACATCTTTCACAGAAATGAGGTCTGGACTCCTCTTAAACTCCAGGCATTAATCCCAACTGCTTCTTTACCAGGACTGTAGATTCCTAAATACACCAGTCAGTCTTTATCTATTATGAAACTCCTAAAATTGTGTATTCTAGCTATGCATCTGTGTCTAGAAATGTCCTCTCAGGGAATATTACTAAATATTACTTCCTTAGAGCTCTACTGAGAACTGCCCATAAGTTCAGAAAAGGTGAACAAAACAGAAACGCTCGCGACCACAGCAGCTGACCTTTTGAGTATCAGCCATCAGGCAGAGCACTCATCAAGCAAAATGAAGATTTGTGTCTAAATCCTGCATGAGATTGAATCCAACTTGCTAGCCTTCCAACTGTGAAGACATGCAGCACAATGAAAGAACTCAACCGCTTGATGTCCATGGAGATCAGTGACAAGTGGTGTTCCTTGGGCGTCTGTACTGGGTCCAGTATTATTTAAAATCTTTTCCAGCAATATTGACATTGGCACTGAGTGCAACCCCAGCAAGTTTGCAGATGACACTAAGCTGAGTGGTGTGGTTGATGGTCTAGAGGGAAGGGATGCCATCCAGAGGGATCTTGGCAAAATAAAGGTAGGTCTGTGTGAACCTCATGAAGTTCAGCAAGGCTAACTGTAAGGTGATGAAGGAAGTCCTCCTGGAAGCTATTTCAAAACATATGAGGACAACAAGGTGAACTGGAGTCATCAGCATGGATTTATGAAGAGGAAATCATGCTTGGCTAACCCTGCAGCCTGCTATAATAAGATGACTTGCTCAGTGAGTGAGGAGAGAGCAGCAGATACTGTTTGCCTTAATTTTAGCTTTGGATGCTGTCTCTGACTACATTCTCATAAGCTGACTGAGTATGAGCTAGTAAATGGACAGAGAGGTGTGTTGAAAACTGGCTGAGCTGCCACTCTCAAAGAGCTGTGATCAGCAGCACAAGCTCCAGCTAGAAGCCAGTCACCGGTGGAGTGCCCCAGTGTTCAATACTAGAGCCAATACTGTTTTAACTTCTTCCTTAAGGACCAAGATGCTGGGACAGAGTACAACCTTAGCAAGTTTGCAGATGATACAAAACTGGGAGGAGTGGCTGATACACCAGGGGGTTGCGCTGCCATTCAGAGGGACTGCAACAGGCTGGAGAAATGGGCTGGCAGGAATATCATGAAGTTCAAAAAAGGCAAATGCAAAATTCCCACACCCTGAGAAGATTAACCCTCTGCACCAGCACAGGATGGGGCAAACCAGCAGGGAGGCAACTTTATGGCAAGGGCTTGGGATTGTGAAAAACACTCCCCAAGAATATAATACTTTACATCAAGTGCCTTATAATGTGTTTTTTTTCACAAACCTTATGCAAATGATAAAAAGTTAATTTTGCTTAAGCTTGAAAAGATTTATGATTGCATCAAAGATACTCATACTGCCCACCAGCTTTATATGAGCTTTTATAGCATACTTCAAGGGCCAAACCTCAACAACCAGCCTAAATAACAACTTTTGGATCCTGATACTTGCCTTGCGTACATCTGCTCTATGTAGCTTACAACACTTTACCATGTATCTCGCTCAACTGAGATGACTGAACTCCAAGCTTCTATTAATAACACACCAAAACGATATTTCCTCGCTATGAGTATCCAAGAAGTTCCGTCAAAGCCAGTCACATGAACTAGTTGAGGAGGTTGCTGGAAAAATAACTGTAAATTTCTGAGGTTGGACGTGGTTACTGTCACAGACCATCTTACTTGGTTCTTCTATGTTCAGGATTTATTCATTATCTGCTCCAAGTCTTGGCTTCTCAGCAAAAAACAGAGAGTAAAAAAGAGGACTGGGGAGCAAACTACCTGTGACATTGCAGTGAAACAGTCTTTGGCCATCTGGCCTTAACTTTTGATGGCTCTTAGAAATATTTCACTTCACCTTCATAGTGGAAGAAACCTGCATGATATAATTCCACCAGTAATGCTAGTACATCCACACTAAAGCGTCTTCTCATTAAAATTTTTGAACACTGAACACATATTCCCTTACCTTGTTGATGTACCAGGTATGGGACGTCCCGTATCCACCAGAACACACCAGCAGTAGCCCGTGGAAGGGTGGCACTGCACTGGTTTGTAGAGGCCACCCTGAGCACACTCTGGAATGAACACATTGTCTTTCTGGGGCTGTTTAGCTTCCTCCAGGGCTGACTGAAGTTCTTGATCGCATGATGATGCTTTTGGAAGGAAAAGGAAAAATACTGAAGATGCTATATGGAAAGGGACTACTGGATTTGTCCAACAGTTTGTATACCTTTATTTGATCACATGGAAGGACTGTATTTGAAGTGACCTGCTACAGCTCAAATACCAGCTACATTTGTTTATGCTGTATACTGTTATGAACTTTAGTTTTCTTTTCATGCAGCTGCTTTATAATACAGTCCTAATAATAACTTGACACCCTTTTTCTTATATTACTTACAGAATCATAAACTCATAGAATGGTTTTGGTTGGAAAAGACAATCGGTTGGAAAAGCCCAACCATTGATCCAGCCCTACTAAATCTACCACCAGATCATGTCCCTAAGCACCACATCTACTTGTCTTCTAAACACCTTCAGGGATGGTGACTCAACCACTTCCTTGAGCAGCCTGTTCCAGTGCCTGACAACCAGTAAAGAAATTTTTCCTAATATCCAAACTAAACTTCCTCTGGTACAACTTGAGGCCATTTCCCCTTGTCTTGTCACTAGCTACAAGGGAGAAGAGACCAACCCCCACCTCGCTACAACCTCCTCTCAGGTGGTTGTAGAGGGCAATAAGGTCTCCCATCAGTTCCCTTTCTTCAGGCTAAACAACCCCAGCTCCCTCAGCTGCTCCTCATAAGACTTGTGCTCTAAACTCTTCTACAGCTTTGTTCCCTTCTCTGGACATGCTCCAGCATCTCAATGTCCTTTTTTGTAGTGAGGAGCCCAAAACTACACACAGTATTCATATATACTCTGTGTATATATATACACAGATATAATCTGTAGATAACTAAGTACTTTCTTTGCCTCTTAAAAAAAATGTTTACTCACTCCACAATCCCCAAACTACTGATTCTTTTCAGAGGGAACAGTAGAAATCATATTTCGTAGGATTTCTTATATTAATTATTCATCTAGATATTAATTTATGAGTTTATATTCTGTTCTTTCTTTCCAGCTTTGGAACAACCTCTTAATACAGTGAAATTCCTTCCACCTTCTTTTCTGGTGATTCTGGTATTGCCCATGCATCATTTGCTCTGGAGAACAAAGACCCACAAGCAGTGTTTTTTAACTCTGCATTAACAGTATGTCCCAGATCTATTCTGGATGTGAGAAAAGCTTACATGTTTACACATTCCTAGCCTTTATGTTAAAGACTAGTGACACACTTATTCTCTGAATCACTAGTAGGATTTACTTCCTAATTTTTCATAGTTCAACCAACAGAAGAACAAGTTGAATCCTGATCGGATTTTCTAGTGCATTTGTAGCAAGTTTCAGCTTCAGTCTAATCTCATTTACTCTTATCTCCAGGGTCCAGAAAATGCTCTTCAAATTGTAGGCAAAAACTGACAAAAAATCACTGGTTATGTCCAGAATACTACTGCACCTTGTCAGCTTCTTGCAAATGCAGATGACCAAAATCAGTAAGATGTTGCAGGGGAAAAGGTGTCAGAAAGTTAAA
This sequence comes from Mesitornis unicolor, assembly GCF_000695765.1. Taxonomy (NCBI): domain Eukaryota; kingdom Metazoa; phylum Chordata; class Aves; order Mesitornithiformes; family Mesitornithidae; genus Mesitornis; species Mesitornis unicolor. Next base: position 32,896 of record NW_010203673.1, on the reverse strand, counting down.
CATCTTCATACTTTAAAAGGCACACAATTCTGTCTACATAATGGCCTGGTCTCCCAAACAATGTGTTTTGTTCCAATCCATGAAAGGTTTAAAAACATGCATATCAGTTCCTAACTTGATTACACGGCACAGACAGGAGTGTTTTTTTCAGTTCTTTGATTAATTTTTCCCCTTTTGTTTCATACAGTATCTGAGCAGGACAGCTAGATAAACTGATTGATTTTGCATGTTTTTGTCTTGATCTACCCACTGACATATTCAGAAACTGAACAGCTCTCAAAGAATCAGCATTTAGATAATGAACTGCCCTTAGAGAATCAGTGTAGTGAGGTAAGAAAGTGGAAATAGCTAGTTATTTGCATCTTAAAACCTTCAGAGAAATAGCTATGGCTTCACAAATTAGAAATCCATCACCAGCATCCTCTTAGAGTAGCCAAAATAAATCTTTCCCTCAGTGAATCTGGATTATGATGATTATCAAGTTACAAGGTATGATCACCCTGGAAAACACATCACTTAGCTTAGTTGTTCACTTTTAATATTTTGTATATCATCAAGCAAAAAGGAGCAGATGAGTGAGAGAGAGGAAATAATTTGTCCTCTTTAATCTGCACTAAATTAGTTTCTCATTCATACTGATAAATCTTGGGACCATTCCATCAGCTACTGTGACCTTGTCTCGTTTTACATCCTTGCAACCAGACACACAATTTGGCAGACGTGCAGGTATTATTATCTCTCACAAACCTAGAGGAGTGATACATTTTCTCCCTTATGTCTGGTTTTAAGTCTCAGAGGTACTGAAAAGCAGTATTATGGGAGATGTGTCAAAGAAAGGGTTGCAAATGTGGGCTATGGCTTTAGGAGGGACAGTCAGAAGACTGGTGGAACTTAACATTGCAAGTGAGACTGGAAACAGGATTGAAAAAGGGATTAAAGAAATCTTGGAAAGCATTGTATTACTTATCACTTACTAAATGCGCTGCTAATTGAAGTCTTGAGTTGCTGATAAGAACCAGAGAGTGGTCTCAAGAACCAGCTAAACCCAACCCCGCGGATTGAGCAAGAACCAGAGAACAACTGAGTCTGCACACAAGCAAGGGTTACTAGCGGTCACGGAAAAAGGTTCTCCAGCATGACCACCAGAAGGTACTGCGCAAGCGCAGTTAGGAGGAGTTTATGGAAATGACTTCCTGGAACTAATCTTAATACGAAGCGGGGATAGGTCATGCATATGTATAGGCGTATTGGGAAATCTTATGTATATGTAACATTTTACCGCATATAACCTCGGCGAGCAGCGGCACTCGGTGCACAAGGTTTTAAGAAAGATCTACCTTGCTGCCCACCGGTGAATAAACATACCTACTTTACAATCTTACGGATTGTGGGGTCTGCTTTGTATCTGCACGTCAGGATAGCCAGTGACAGTAATCAAAGGAAGGTTTAAAGACAAAAAGGAAAGTTCTTAATGGCAGAAGTCTATGAAAAATTAACAAAAAAGTAGGATTCATACCAAATGCCAAAACAAAAGTCCTGTAACTGGGAAGACTCTAGTGATGAAAAATTTGTCTTTGGGCAGCAGCATCAGCACAGGCATTAAAAAAAAAAAACAAAAACCAACTTACTACATATAAAAAAAACCCCTATGGTATTTTCAGGAAAGACTTTCCCCTTCTTGGAACCTTTAATTTCTTACTTTTCCCATATGGATAGTAAATTATAACAGGAAGAGGAATTCATCATTAGTCCTAAATTAGTTGTCAGATAAAATGTGGATTATTTTTGAGAAATAGGAAAAAAATATAAATTTGTGCGAAGGACACTTTGTCAGTTCTCTCTGTGCCAAATGACTGAGTCTTTTTTTTTGCTGAACCCAGTTCATTCATTTTATTCACCAAAAGTGCAGGATACTTTATTACTTCTCTTCCTTACACAAAGGCTTATGATCTTCAGATCAGCTTTCAGAGAATCTGCTTAGTGACTGCCTAAGAGGCATTTCTGAAGAATTCGATGCTTATGCACCCTTTTGACATGACCATTTGTGCCACTATTGCTACTTCCTTGTTTGTTTTCCCCACTAGAACACTGTTCCTGCATAAAGTAAAGGAAAACTGGTCTGAAGTGCTCACCTATAAACCTGTCTGTTTTTCCCAGAACCAGAAATTAGTCCTTCCTCTCTGAGGGAACCATTCATTCCCTTTCAAACTTTTATTTCAACTATTTACAACAGAACTACTGCAAAGATGCAATTGTAGCCCTGTGATGACTAAGAGCTCTTATCACAGAGCTCCCATACTGCTGCAAATAATTGCCTTTGTAATGTCAGAAGAGTCATGGTCAACAAACCCTCACTTGCCAGGAGTAGCAGTGATAAATGTCATTAACTTAGAAAGTGTCTGACAATTTGGCCAAACAATCTGACAACAACTATGATCTGGAACCACAACAGATGGATGCCAGAAGTTCATAAACTGAACAGTACGGAAAAAGATCTATGCCACAATAAAAGTAGAATAAATACCTTAATCATTAAATTGCATTAAACTTTCTATGGAATGTGTTACTACAGTAACATTCCTTCTGGAAAGGGAAAAGCATTGACATTACAGCTTCTTCTTTTCAGGGAATACACTGCTGTTATAACTTGTTATTTCACTTATTTCCTTCAGTTTTGTATTGCTGGAAAAAAGGCGGCTTTTCCAAGCATGTTAGTTCAACAAAATACTTAGATATGGCTGAAAAATCCTTTCCACATAATCTACCATGTTAGCAAGCCACACTGTAGCTCAGTTGGGATCCTTAATTTCAGGTTGATAAACCTTCCTGCAATTTCTGCCCAAAACTACATTTTATTCCAGGTTCATAAGCATTAATGATTCAACACACAAATTTCAATCATGTAAGAAAATACGTATTTTTGCCCAATTTTACACCAAAAGCCTTACCACCTCCCAAAGACCATCTACTTACTCTGAAAATGGAATTTTTGAATTATGAAGTAAAACTCTTGCTGAAGTTTAAAGACCTGCCTTAACTGTAATGTATGTTGCTCTTCCTATGTCATATTGCTATTCCATTTCTATCCTTATTAATTTAAATGTTAGTCACTAAGTATACTCTTCCTATTCTGGTGCAAGATGCCTTCATAGTCCATTACAAATAACCAGCTAAAATGCTGCATCTTCTGTCAATGTGAAAGATGTTCCAGCTAATGACAGACTCTGTGGATAAGTGTCGTGTTTTGTATACAATCTTGAGTCAGTACTTGTTGCTAATGATGCATTCTCCCTAACAAAAACAGTCTGCATTTCAATGAATCAAGTTAATTTACATCAGCAAAAAAATACCTCAGTAGCAGTAAGGTATAACCCAGCAAGAAGCTAAACACCACAAAGGTGCTCTCTCACTCCCCTCACTCCCTGGTGGGATGGGGGAGTGAATTGGGAGAGTAAAAGTCAAGAACTCGTCAGCTGAGATAAAGATTATTTGATAATTAAAACAATCCAATCTGTAATAGTAATAATACCTGTTAATTGTAAAAAAGAATAGGAAAAATTATAATAAAGCAACCCAAGCTATACTCAGCTCACAAACAGCAGCCGTACACCAATGAAAACACGATAACGGAGGGGTAAGCCCCGGGGACTGAGATGGTCCACCATCATGAAGGAGAAGGGAAGGGATCAAAGGGGATGAAGGGCAAAGAAGAAGGAAGGTGTCTCCCCCTGCAAATTCCCTGATTTATAGTGAGTGTGATGTTTATGGGATAGAATACACCTTTATTGGTCAGCTTGAATCAGACCTGGTCACCTGTTCCAGAGAGTCCCAGGCTTTCATTTCCCTCCCAACCTCTTCTGTAGAGAGAAATAAAAAAAAAAAATACCAAAAGTAACTATAACCACAGGTGCAGGCGAAAGACTGAAAAACAAACCTACAAAAAAGGCAAACATATGCTGGTGAGAACCAAAATAAAAAAATCTTGTCAGCTACTGTAAGGAAAATAATTCACTCCCACCAAAACCAGGACAAACATTATAACGTGTTATAAGTCTGTAATATATTTGTTATAAATAAATCTTTATTTATGGAAAAATCAGTTTATTAATCTGCTAGGTTACTTAAACTGTTAATTAATGTTTACTAGGGGATGTCCTGGAGGAGAAAAGAGATGGCTTTTCTGATAAGTCATCCTGAACAAATCATGTAACTGTGCATCTGTCTGTAGCATATCTAAAACACCAAGCAAAGTATTATGTAAGTTATGATAATAATCTCATTAGTACTGTAACAGGAGATGTTTTAGCCCCTTGTTTCAGGAATTCTGGCAGTTGTGCTGTGTCTTATCACAGCTTCTCCCAGCATGTGGAATTTTCATGTTTACAAAGAATTTTTTTTTTCTGCTTAAATATGAATCACTGTATTTATGTCTAAGTTGCAATGTGTTCTGCAGAAACAAGTTGCCAGATCTACAGAAAATTACAAAGGCGTCTATATGCTACTTTAACATTTCCTGCCACTATACAAACATTTCCTTTCAATTTCCTCAACCCTACAATGTGTATATGACAAACAGAATCCATTCCAAGAAATTCTGTTTTCAGTTGGTTGCTTCTCCCTCCTTTTCTCATTACCATAATGGGTCATGAAAAGACAATTTAGATAGCCTGGTTTCCACAGTAAAAGGATCTTTTATTAGGGCTTGAAGCTCAATATCCTCTATAGAAAGCAGGTAACAAGAAACCTGTGAACAGTGATACACATGCTCTGGAGAAGTGCAGTGTAACATTAGAGAGAGTAAATATTGCAGCTTTTCATGTTTCTGAGAGGATATATTAATGACATATTATTATGTATATATTCATATTCATGTAAAAAATTCAGTATAAGGAGACTTCAATTGTATGTCAATTTCTGCTAATTAAAATGTTACGCAAATCTTCTGTCTGTTCTAGTTAATGAAGCCTAATTTAGGCATCACTTCAGAGTACTTCAAATATTGATTTACATAAGTTCTGTGCTAGTTTATTTCAAAACCGTAATAGTCAGAATGGATAAATAGCCACCCTATTGACACCCATGCAACCCTCCAACAAATTCACATCTCATGGAGTTAAGAATCTGATCCATTTGCTTGGGATGAACCCTCCTTGAACCAGCGAAGTTAACAGGCACCAAGGAAACTGATTACAATGTGTTTCTATATTTTCAACTAGTCACAGTTTTCAAGTTTCATTGAATGAATTTCCACTTACACTACACCAAAGTGTATTTCCACATATGAACAAAATGTTCACTCTAGGAAGGCAGTGGCAAGTGGGATAATTTCTATTCAAGTTATGCTCTCCCTGCAGAAGAATTTACATTGACTGGATGGCAAAATGATCCATTACAGCAGTGTCCCTGTTATTCCTAATTCCAGCAAACATGCACCTTTGAGGCAAACACTCAGGTTCTCTACCTGTCACTGACCAATTTAATCATCCAGAATCCTTCACATCTGTTCCTGCTATAAATGCAGCATCCAAAGAAACATCTTAGATAGCATAAATGAAAAAATATCCTTAAATTATTTCATTTTAGTGAAGTGTAACTTCACAGCTTCATATTCTTTCAGGGTTTTCAGCCTGCGTTTAGACCTTCTTTAGCATGACAGATTCCTTCTCTGAAGAGGTAGATCAGGTGGTATAACGTAGTTTAAGATGGCAACCTTATACACTTAATGTACACAAAATTATTTTATCATCCCTTATGGCCAGAGTATGTCCATCTCACACTAATATTTCTTAAGAAGCCCTGTTCTTACAATAATTTGCCTGCCTGCCCCTCTTCACCATTTCAAATAAATTCATCTCTAACAGAAATCAAGTGCAGCTCAGTGCTACAAACAAATGCAAGAACAACTTTGCTACTGCTACTAGCTTCTTATAAAGACTACTCATAAACCTAAATCAGAGTATTTCTGTGGCTCAATCTTCCCCTAGTAGAAACCCATGGAAAAATATCCACTAAATTCAATGGACAATACATGAGTCCTCAGCTGGATATATTCACATGCAAGTATGTTTCCAATGAAGCCTAATATTTGCTCATGGACCAAGAACTGATTGTAAGGAATAGGTAACATTAATAAACACACAAACTTAGTCCTAATATCTAGATGGCAACCAAAAAAGACTAAATTATAGTATTAATGCTCATCTAGCACCACATGTTTTGGTTTACATTAGGTTCAGATACCCATCAGCATGGGGGTTCTCAAGGCCTGGAAAAAGCTGGCAACATTCCTACCCATACTTATTCTTGTTTGTGAAAACTTGTGGGAACCAAATATTTCAGGTCCCTTATGTGCATTTGCACAGTACTCTCAATGTACACCTGATCACTGTTTTGCTCTCCTGGTGACTGGATAGATGATTGTGGCTAAACACAAAGTTCATGGCTTCAACACAGTCCTAAAGATTAATTTACATACTTTACTCCACTGAACGAAGCAGGATAAATCACAGAAAGATGCTCTCATTTATCTATGTGGTTCCATATGCAAAGATACTGCAATACACAAGGAGGATCATCCAGAAATGCACTGAACCCATCAAAACAAAGATCCAGAACACAGAGACCACTAGCTCCCATTTAGCTTTAGCTGAAAAAAACATGGCCACAGCCAATCTTATCTACCTGTATACATCAGGATTTTCTCGACTTTTACCCTGGGTTTGAGTAGCCAAGTGGCAGTAGTTCAAATCGACATTTCTGCAATACACAAATTCTGGTTCTACCAATAGGTGAAAATTTGGGGATCCATAACGCAAAGATCTCAGATGAAAATAGGATGACTTGCTCTTTAACCAAAATTAAACCCCACTTGTCTACTGGATTTTCTAAAACACTTTCAGGTTTAAGGAAGGTTTTGCACATACCTCTGTAATTCTTTATTTTTCCTAGAATTTGAAATTCTAGGAGTGCTGTGAGAAAGACTGTAACCACAACACTGTAAAAGAAAAAGAACTGTTTTGCCACAAAAGCACGCTATTTTAGTAGGCTTTTTGTTTCTTTGTTTGCTTGTTTGTTTAATTCTTATCTCAACTTCTTGGTTAAAGAGATGAGAAGTATTATGTAAGTATTCAAATTTCTCCTCTCACAGAAGTATAACTAATTGAAATTACTCGATTAATCATTTATAGTCCTTTTTCTCCTTCACTGAGTTCTCACATTGCCATTGTACAGATTAGAAGGGATAAAACCAGATACCTAGTTATAAACATAATGTAATTCTAAATTTTGCCATTGCTATTGAGATTGAATAAAACACTAGTGTGAGATCTGTCCGCTGACTTGATGAAAACTCACAGAGAAACTAGACTTCATTTACAAGCATGACAGAAACTGGCTCTAAATGTTTAACTATTAGCATTTACTCCTGCCATAGATAACTAATGTGAAGTTAGTATAAAATATATAGATTATAAATCTGAGTTACTTCAAAGATGCGTTTTGCACTAGAGCCAAAATGTATATCCTGAACATCCTGACTTAAACATTTATTATACCATCTACAAAACGTGAGAAAGCAGTGAAGGAAGAGTAGAACATATTTGTGAAATCTTTACCAGGAGTGCATGAAAATCATAACAAGCCTTTGCAAAGTGGATTGTGTTAGCCAGACTTGATCCAAGGACTGTTTGCACCCTACCTTCTACACTGGATCTTTGAATGCAACCTTAATGCAAATAAAAAATCCTTTTAAACCAGCTGGTCAATCACATGGCATCATATTTCACAAGGAGGGTGAAAAATCTTCCTGCCTTCTGAGGAGATGAGGTTCCTCATCCCCGTTTGCTCTGTGAGTTGAGGACATTCACTCAATTGCAAGGCTGAACAAGGATGGATTATTTCCAGGTGCTCTTTCTTGATTTTGTATACTTGGCTCCCCTAAAATGAGAGAGGATACAGCACAAAAGACTGCCCCATCCTGCAAGGATATAACTGAAAGCAGTTATTTGCCAAATGGGATGAAAATTGGTTTTTCTACGTAAGAGGAAATGTTGTTTCCTATTATTGCTAGGTATGGCTGCCTTGCCCTGCCAAAGCAGGGCAGCACCATAGCATTCAAGCTGCGAAACCAACCCAACAAAAAAGCCACCACCCAAAATTACATCAAATGACTGTTACACTGTTCCCAAACAGACTGGCTAGCTTGCCAGTTTGCTACAGCAATCTAAAGGCTCATTTGTTACACAAAATTGCGCAAAGCTACCATTCTTGCTTTATGAGTATATTGACCAGCAAGTGTTAGTCTCCCGCCAGTGGAAAAATCTCTCATTTTTAAAGAAATATTTGAAGTGAAAATAAAGCTGGTTCACTTTTTCCACAGAGTTGTGAAAATGAAAGTCTTTGCCAGGTGAGCTGAGGATAAGTATTTGTTTGAACAGCTCTATGAAAAATTACAAAACAAAATGTGCAAACTGGGATGCCTAAATTCATACTTTGGCACTTAAATAAGCCAGCCAGCTTACACGAATGTTTATCAACCAAGTGCTTCCCCTCAGTGAAACAGGAGTTGTTTCTGTTCACCATTTGGGAAACTGAGATACTTACTTCAGTGCCTGGATATGACTTTGGATACCCGATCCTAGGTACCCAAGTAATTGTAATTTCAGAGGTGCACAGTGCCATTGCTGGCTGCAGTCTGTCCCACATAGCTGCCATTGGTCCACACTGCTAATGTTGCTGGCACCATGCAGTGTTTTCCAGCCTCATTGCTTAACTCCTGCATGAGGTGGCTGCACTCCATCTACACTTTATTTTTTAAGTATCATTTCCATACCTTTCCATACTTTACAGATAACTCTCTTGGATATATATTCACTGAGATATAAACAAGACTGACATAAGAATCAAGCAGTCTTTTTAACCCACATATTTCCCTTTTTTTCATAATTAATGTAATTGTTGCATAATTTAAGCATTTGTTTCATTACACTGTCTACTGTGGCCGTGGCACTTGCAACGTGGGCTGCACGGTCAGTCCACCAAATGGCAATCTCAACTTCCTGCAATGGCATGTGAGACAGAAATTTTCTCCCCATGTGCTGCCAGTGAACATGATTGCTCAGGTGAGCCCTGGGAAAGCACAAGCAATGTAGGTATAGCCATGCTCTGCCATGGCTTCTCCACAGAAAAGGGACCATAAGTCTAGGCTGAGCTGGTCTTCCCCAGTTTCCTCACTCACAGGGCTTGTTCTGTGTAGGGCCCTCTGCAACCTGCTCATGTACTCTGCAGCCCAAACATGTGTGTCCCACAGAGGGTCTCACTTCAGTGGCACTGGTGGAAGGTGCAGTGATAAAGTGTAGTTGGACTTTTGATCATTATATCCTCCCAGATTTCACAGTAATAATCTCAGACCTCAGGGATGTGAACCCTGGCTACTGTTGCAGAAGCCAGCAGAAGCCAGGAGGACTTCTGACTGGTTTATGGGAACGTGATCTGAGCTGCACAGTTAAAAATATAGAGATATATTAAAAAAAATAAGAGAATGTGATTTTGCATTTAGGTAGTTCTCATTTACATGTCTCAGAGTACCTTAAAAAATAGTCAAAACAATATGCACCTCTGTCTAGTTCATAGCAGACTGGATGGGCATCAAAGAATGGTAAGTACTCAACACCAAGCAGGAATACAGAGATTAAACAGGCTGTCAAAACAGAAATTTTCCTTTCTTCCTCAGTGTTTCAGGGAGTGCTGCTTTAACAGCCATAATGCAAAAGTTTATGCTACCACAATTCCCACAGCCTATTCTGTGGCTTAACAGAACAACTCCATCTCCACGGCTCTTAGATATGCACTCTTCATATTCACTTGATTTAAAAATTTAAAAATTAATTTTAAATTCATTTTTTAAAATTACAAGTTTAAAAATCGTACTGTCCTGGTTTTGCTGTGGCTGAATTGCAGAACTCCCTTTTGATGCTTCAGACCTGGCACACATTTACACTTTTCAAGGTTTCATCTGCACATGTGGCTATAGCTTCTATACATGTTTGTCTGGGGGGATTTTTTGTGTTGTGTTTTTTGTTGGTTTTTTTCATTTCTTCTTCTTCACTCTTAATCCTTTCAGCCCCTTTAATCCCTTCACTTCTCCTTTGGGATGATGGCCAGTCTCAGTCCCTCAGATTTACCCCTTCGTTGTTGCGTTGGTGGTGGTGTATGGCCAGTGGCTGCTGTTTGTGAGCTGAGTATAACTTGGATTGTTTTATTATCATCTTTCCTATTCTTTTTACAATTAATTGGCATTATTACTATTACAGATTGGATTGTTTTAATTATTAAATATTCTTTATCTAAGCTGATGAGTTTTTTACTTTTACTTTCCCAGTTCTCTCCCCCATCTCACCTGGGAGGGAGTGGATGAGTGAACAAACTACATGGTGTTTTAGCTGCTTGCTGGGTTAAACCACACCACGTTCTAATGCTGAGAATATAACTGCACCCTTAAAAGCTAATTAATGACAGATGAATCAAAAACTGGCCACTTTTACACTGACTTGCTCTTCTTCATCTTTCCAAAGAGAAGGCAAGAAGCAGGTGGAAAATCATAATGCACATTATTGCTCATGTCTCTAATTACAAGAATTGTGTTGTGCAATGAAGAGTTTTCTAACAGAGCAAGAAGCAAATTCTGTGAAGTGCTATCATCTGTTGAGTCACACTGCTCCCAGAATGCATTAACTCTTGTCCTCACTATGAGATTTGACAAATAACTTGAACATGAAACCTGGTCAAAAGGTAAGTGCACTGCTTTAACCCTGCACAAATCTGAATGTTCATCATAGACTAAATGCTGTACAGATCTTTCTTCCCCCAGCACATTATATCCAAAACATAGTATTTATATAGCACGTAGAAAGTCTGTATTCATAACAGGAGAGGTACAGGATTCAGATAGAAGACTGTTTACTGATTTTGGCCAAGTTTTGTGTGCAATAAAAATGAAGAGCCAAAGAAGAGTAAAAGCCAATAAGAATAGTATAATACTATTTCCTTCAGCTCCAACAGCTTTTTAATATAGTTTTATGTAGCTCTTTTTTTTCTTTTTTTTTTCTTTTTTTTTTCTCATATGGCCATGGTTAAACAGCTCAGCTTGTGCTTTGGTTTCAAGAACAAAGCCAAATCTCTGGCTTGGCTTTACCTTCAAACTTTGGAGAAAAACAAGGGCAATCTGAATTAAAAATAAAAATGCTAATTCCACTCTGTTTTCAAAAATGAATAGCTTTCTTAAGTGTAGATAATACTAAATATGGTAAGATAGTGAAACATCCCTATCCTTTTGAAGGATGGAGGACCCGCATCATATTGAAAATCCCAGACCACAGTTTCTGCTCCTGTAAACTGGAATCATTCCACTGTACACAGTAGGGATCACCAACAGAAGAGCTGGTCCCTAATATACCCAGAACGATTTTAAAGGCTTCTTAGATGAAGCATAGTAGCAAAGCCAAAGACTTTCTGAACCAGTAAAATTAGAATTTTAAAGTGTGACTGATGATTCTTAATATTCTACAACCCATGGTTACTTTTAAGTGCTCAGAAGATTACTAGTTTTAAGTGTTTAATGTACCACACAAATGACCTTTATCATAAGCCTTGTATAAATGCTTACAACAATCCATTGTATGTGAGAGTGAAGAACAGGTTTCAGAAAGTGTTATTTTTCAAAGTGTTTGCTTAGCTTGTTTCCCACAAGTATTTTCAACTCTTTCAGACCTGCTTCCATCCTGTCTCCCCACACAAACATGCATGTCTACCTCAGGCCTCATTTATTTTCAAGCTCTCTACAACAAACAGAGAAAATCCAAAGGACTGTTTGTGGCAGAACTTTACAAATAAAACAGAACCTAAATATTTAACTTTTCCAGATAACCAGCATCACAGGAAACAGCAATTGGCATTCAGTCACCTAATAAGGAAACGTTTTTATTATTGCTTATGTTAAGACAGTTCTGTTATTCTTTCTACATATTATACACTGTTTGCTTTGTTTTCTTTTTATTTTGGGAAGATTAAAGGTTGTTTGATGGCTTGAAAATAACACAAAAGGAAGCACAGTGCATGATGCTCCCAGGAGGTTGTGTAGCTGTTGCAACTGGAGCTGTTGCTGATTAAATTTGTCTATTGTTATAAAGCATTCTGGGCCAAACCAATCAACCACTGGCATAATTAATGAAGTCCACAAAGGCCTTTAGTGGGACTTGTTTTCATCAATCAGAAGGAACAAACAGAGGCTAAAAAAGAGTGGAAAAGCTTGTGTATTTACAAACCTGCTTGCCTTGGGTCACGCTTGTGAATAACTACAGTACAGTCTCATAGTAAGTACCACTGAACACTAGAAATTTTGCCTTATACATCTAGGCTCATTTAGAAAAGGATAACATGGAGATGAAGACATAGGCTCTCTGTTGCACCAAAGTCATGGGAATCCTCTTTTTCTTGAGTTCTACAGAAAGAAAGGGAGGAACCTTTGAAGTTGTCAATCGGCTGCAAGGAAAATGAGTGAAAATCCAATGCCATTACTTACATGACTGAAACAAAGAAACCAACAAACAAAACAAAAGGCAGGAAATCTAGATGCAAAATTGGGAGAAAGGGTTTAGGTTGTGTCTTTTCATTTAGAGACACACAACTATTTCAACTATTCAGTACAACATATTTTTCTTCACTTCCACCTCCTATACTCTGTAAGTCTAAAGCTCCTTATTGTATTTAGCAGTCCTGAACTAGACACTATCTCAACCATCTCTCTGCTGAAACTTTTGCTGTTGCTTGCATTGATCAGCCCATATTGCGGCAGCCCTCCCAGAAGCAGAGCCAGGGTTAGAGCCCTGGAGTTCCTGGCTAGCTGCCACAAATATAAGCAATGAAACCACGCTGCCTCTCTGCTCTGGCTGACGTCAGATGCTTTCGCACACAGTACTTTGTAGGCTGCTTCAGCCTCCCCAGCGACAGACTCAGGAAGTAAAATTGGCAAAGAATATAGGCCAAGAATCTGATAGCACTGGTCATTCAGACTAACAGTGTTGATGACACTTCCGTTGAGTTTTATTTGAAAAATACAAATGAACTTCCACAAAAAACTCACAGCCTTCACTATGGAAACATTCTTACTTAAGAAAGCATTGGATAAATGCTGAGCATATACTCCACTACCTTTAGGATCAAACACCTAGCTGCCCCCTGAGTTTGGCATCCTTCAGTATCTTGCAGTATGGATATCACAACTAGGCAAGGTATTCCTGAAATGGTCTCTGAAATCCTACATAGATAGGTAATGACACCTTTCCATGCTTACTCAATCTAGGAATCAAACTCTCTCTCCCATCCATGTACTGTTTATCTGGTTGCTCCTGAGAACTCTCAGCATGTTTCTCACCACATTTTCAGAATACAGCTTGCAAATTCATAGCATGATCTACAGCCTTTATCCTTTGGTGTCCAATCTGGTCTTTGGTTGCAATAGCCAAAAAGAGAAGGTGGAAGAATAGAGAGATGAGAAATCAGTGTTGCAAGAAAACCCTGAAACAGCAGCATTTGAGATTGCAGTATGATACATACGCAAAAATGGAGAAATATGCAGTGAAGATCAGCTACTGACAGAAGAGAAAGCAGACTGCAAAGAAAGGACTGGAAACAGAACAGGGATTGTCTGCACAACCAACACTGACCATGATTAATTATGCTAGAGATCACAGAGACTACGATAAAATTGCACAAGGCTCCAATAGAAGCAGGTATGAAAAAAGGAAAATTAAGCTCAAAGAATGTATTCTGACTTACAAACTTTCTTACAGAGGGAAAAATATCTGAAGCAGGACATTTTTCCTCTAGCCTTGCTGTGGACAGGTGATGCTCCATACAGAAGTCACACAGGCTCATTCTGACAAGTATATTGAAAAAGTAACTTCATCATGACATCTTTGAGGCTAACCATGCTTAGTTATGTGATATTATATTCTCAGATATGTATGAAGGTGTTCATGAATATTCAGTACTTCTGAATATCACTTCAATGTGCAAAATTGATTACCTCATCTGGAGAGAATGAAGTTGTACAGAAAGGTAATAAAGAAAGAAAAAATACTTTGTTCACCCTTTCAGCTGGCAATACAAGTGGAGTAGCTAAGCTAAGAGCACATCCATTAAAGTTGAGAAGACTTCCAACTATGCTATAGCATCAAGATTGGGGTGTGTCATCCTATTATCAGTGATCCAGCAGACTGATTTACCACACACTAGCTACTTAGAGAAATGAGTGTGCACTGTGTTTCCAACAGAGGCAATAACACCATCATCAGTCCTGTGCCACCAATGTCCCTGTTTAGAGGAAAATTAAAAGAAAAAACCTCTGCCTCCAGGCCTGATTATCTTCTCTCCTTATAAGGCTTTCAGTGGTGTTACCCTTCTGACTGCAGTGGAGTCACTCCTGTTTACACTGCTCTGAGTAAAATGAGGCTTCATGCCTGCTGAAACCAAACCATCTCCTCCTACACTCATTTTCTATTATTATACTGAACTGTTTAGTTTAAAGGATGAACTACAGGATGTGTGACTACATTACAAGTCACTGTTTCATACTTCAGATGTTGGTAAGGAAAGAGGGAGAAGTGACCTTTCAAACCACTGACATTTATACTGACATCTTTGGCTTTGCTCTTCTCTGTTGTATCAACTCAAAGGAACTAAAAATCATGTCCCAAAAATTATCCTAAATTGCCTTTTAAACCTGATTAGAAACTGCAAAAACATGAAAATTTTAAGTCACTTAGGCCAGGGGAGATATAGCCTTTATACAGCCAAACAGAAGACCAATGAAAATAATGATTCTTTCATTACCTTCGGGCAGTAACAGCTTTTAAGATTATGGCTTTAGCTACATGGTGGTAGTTTTGGGAAAGTCAGAGAGGAAGCATTCAAGATCAGAATTCACTTACATGTCTGCTCCCCAAACTAATTGGTATATTAAGTTTGCCCTCTCTTTTCTCTTGTGTTTTGTAATGCACCAAGAGAATTTAAGATCAGAAATTTAACTTACAGCCATAATCTTATTTAAACATAGTTTTATTTTCGGTTGAATGCAGATACTTGTCTTGCCATTCTTAAACTAAAACAGGTATTAAAAATAGCTTAATGTAAACCAGTGGTCTGTCTCTTCAACCACTGTTTCTTCTCCAGTAACACAGAAATCTAGTGCATTATGGCAACAATAATTAATGTTATTTCTAGGCAGTGCAGAGTGCAGGGAAAACATAGTGTCTAGCATTATTCTGCAACAGTCTCTTGACAGAGCATGATGGACAGGGTGGAGTGAAGCAGAAAGCTAGCCAGTAATAATACAATACTTGGGGCATATACAGAATCTTGCAGATGAAAAGATGTCTAAGTGGGTTTATGAACTTTAGCGATATAATTTGAGGAGAACAAGTTCCCTTGTGCCAATTATGACCCTTGGTGTGGCTTTTCATGGAAAGGAGATTCTACACCGATCCCAAACAGAAAAGCCAGTGTACTGCATTAATGGTAAGCTAGGGGAAAGGATCCATGGATGACAGCATTAACCTAGGATCTTAACAGCCCATAAAAATAGATGCTGCATTAAAGGCTTGGACTGATGCAATAGCTGCATTGCAGTCACATGGCTAGTGCACAGGTTTTGGAGTGTTCACTCCTCCCACAGAAGTCCCTGTAGGAATTTAATTTCTTTTGGTTTTGTATCAAATGAAAAATGCTTACATTTTTGATGAAGCCTCAAAAGGTTCCTGCATTGCATGGTAATTTTTACAAGAATTAAAGGAAAAAGCCAAGAATTTATTGGAAAATAATTAAGCAATGCATGAACTCTAAACTAAGCTGTCAATCTTTTCAGGGAGTTTATTCAGACCTAGATGGTTTGGCAAATAAGTTGGAAGTCATATGTAATAAATCAGCCCATTAAAAACCCCTCCAAATTTAAACCACTGTGACTGCCCATACTCTGATCTACCAGGGAACATCTAGAAATTAATTCAGACTGCCAGAAATGTACATTTCAGGAAACTGAGGTAAAACTTTGACTCTAGCCACCAGGGCTGATTCATGTTACATGGCTACCAGTCCTTCCATGGTCCATATTTTCATTAACAGCAGTCAGAGTTTTTTGTGCAGAACGACCCAGATCAAGCAGTAGAATTCCACACTTCACATAAGATATTAACAGGGGAGTATTTTGGCATAACTGTTTTGGGCTTTTTAAAAAATGCTTCCTTACTCAATTATTGGGAAAGTGGACAGTTGGTCATTTGATTTATTCTCATGGAAGAAACAGAAAATTGCTTTCTTGAGAACAGTCTAGTCAGTTGTATAAAACCAGAATAATCTTACCAGAACATCTCACTGGATCATTCTGATTAAAATTAAAAGCAAAACTTAAAATTATTGTTTTCTTAATGTTAGCATTTAAAAGAGCTTTTATCACCTCACAGATAAAGACATAAGGAGTTCTTAACCTTGAAAAATGTAGGAGAGAGTTTGGTGGATATCCTTCAAGAGATGCAATAACTTTCTTCACCATCTATATTCCAAACACTGTTTCTTTTGTTCAAGAGTATAACTACCAATTTACTAAAGGTTTGAAAATATGAGTCTCAGAGCTCTCTGACATTGCAGGTATTTCTTTCATTTCTTAATACATTTTTTTTTCTGTCTTGACCTCAAGAGTAGTATTAGACTCCTAATATTTTAGAAAAAAACAGTACAATTGTTTAGATGCCTGTTTTCAAATTTAGATGCCTAATTATATATGCTCACACTTGACCTGGGCTTCTTGCTAAGAAAGTTCATTAGAATCAAGGAAAAAAATGCCTTTAATGTATTGACAAAGATACGCAGTGATTACTGTCTGTCTTCATTGCTTTTAGGGTTGTTGGCTGGTGGGGGAGGCAGGGAAGGCATTTCTGCATGGCACATGGACACTTTCTCCATCAGGTCATTGGGATGATGATGGAAGACCTGGCAGCTCTTACTGCCGACCCTGTCGGACTTCTGACTGCTTGAAAAATTTGGAAGATCTGTCTTCTACATGCTGTGCAGCAATCATAGTATAGCCATAGCCAGATCCAGACTGTCTTGAGCAGAAGACCTGTTTCCCAGAATGTTTATGACTTTAGATATGATCCAGTTCAATATATTTTGGAGCATTAACAGGATTTAGGTGATACTTTTCTGCATTTGTTGTTAAAATATAGACTGTTAGCCTGATATCCCTCTTAGGATTTATGAAGCTTATTGATGCTTTTATGATTATGCAATCTGATGTCTGGTAAACTGTGGAAAGCTACAAGTAGGTGGGGGAGTGCATGTCTAAAAACTAAAGGAGATCTTCAAGCAGGACTGTTGCATCATTTAGTTGCTGCAGAAAGTAATGTAATATAATTAAAAATGGTCAGGAAAGATTACTATCTTTTGGCATCAAATGTTAACACATGCAGTAAAATAGAAATTATCAACATTGCATAAGACAGATCTCTTTTTTTTTCTCTTTTCTTTTTGGTTTTCCCTCTACAGTGGGGGTCCAATAAAACCCTGGAACATCCTGAGCACAAAGAACATGAATTGGACGCAAAACAGAACCCTATTTTTTTAATGGTTTAGGATGGGAGGATCTTCCCCTGTAGTGGGAGGAAAAAACTGGAAATGTCAGTACTTGATCTTTATGAAAGGTTTTGAACTTCTATGTAAAATTAAAATGAAGAAAAATGAAAATGCTTGTGAAAAGGATTATTCAGGACAGTACTATAATAACCATGATCCAGCAGTCTACAAATTAAGAATGTATCATAATACATAAGCACTGTGGGGAGGTCTGGAAAGTTTTATCTCCTTGGAAGAGGCTGAAAGAACTGAAAGAAAACTGCAATTTTCCTTTACTAATTTAGGACAGGCAATGCAAGGCAAGTAAAGTAAAGGGAACACAAGGCAATGCAAGGCAAGAGGACTAAAGAGTATAAAGAGTAATTTTCTTCACAGATGAAGAGGGTACTGTTCACAGGCATAAGACAGTACTCCTCTCTCTTTGTGTAAATAGCTAAATCAAGGCTAGGATATCACTAAAAATCACTACTGAAAGGTAAGACAAATTCTCCATTAGAAACTAAGTCAACCACTTACTAATTGGCCCTAATGGTGTGAACAATCATTAGTTTCAAAGCTACCGTTTTTTCAGCTGCCAAGGAGTATCCTGAAATCAGTATTCTAAAATAATACAACTCTGAAACTATTCTTTCTTTTAACAGAAAAAAATAACAAAATTGGAAGAGAAGAAAAGAGACTCCTATTCTTCAAAAGTATTCAAAAATAAAACAGTAGGGTATATAACAAGATGTGACAGTGCTTCACACATCTCCTTCCTCAACAGTTTCTTAACAATGCTGGTTTTATAGTAAAATACAAATAACAAATTAGAGATCACTCCAAATAATTGAGTTCATTCAGGAACTCTGAAGGGAACATTTAAGGAGTTAACAACTAGAGCAAATCCAAAGATTCTGAGGAGGCCATTAGACTGTTGGCCTGGAAGATTCCAGTCCTGCTCTGTATCAATCTTTCTTAGTTAACTTCCTCACAATGTTTTTCTCTTTACCTTCCATGTACAACCTGCTGAGACAATAGGCCAGACAACGAATATTCTACCACCTGATCTCTTCCAGCACCCAAAAATTTTACAAGGCTCAAAAGCCAGATCTGTGGCCATCACAAAGCATTCAGACTTCAACTGTGGATGCCATGAAAAAATGCTAGTGTCTTTTCTTGTGCAGAGAATTGGCCTGCAGATGAGCCCAAGCTATAAAGTTCACGTTAATAATATCTGGATTTGAACCTGTCCAAAATTTGCCAGAGACTGACTGCCCATCTGTAATGGACTGAGCGCCAACTGACAGAATCCATGTGTGGACTTAACAGCCAACTGGTATGTTCAAAGAGTTATTTAAAAGCAATAGTTCTGCCTTCTACTTTCCATTCATGGCTTGAATTGAGGTTCTTAGGGCTCAATTCAATGCAATTTCAGGTACTCTGGATTATCAAACCCACATGACAGAACACCTCAGTTTTCCAGTAGGCTCTCATACCTCCTATTTCACACAGATATCAGATATCCTAGGCCAAAAAATGGAGGCAACGAGCTAATAAATCACTTTCTTCCCTCTCTTCCCTGTGTTCTTTTCTCAGTTTGTTATGATATCCATTTTTATTTCCTTCTATTATAACTGGTTTTATACCTGAAATCTTCACATTGCAAAATAAGCCTACTCAAAATAGTTTTAGAAAACTTCTAATTAATTTGTAATAAATATGTAACTGGGAACATGCAACTGGATCTTATTTTTTTCTTGCTATCTCACACATCTTCAACTGCACGTAATTTATCTTTAGTCAATATTAAAAGCAACATCTGGAAAAATGCAACAATTAATTAGAATAAATACAAAGTCACTGAGCTGTTACTCATTTTCCTGTCTGTAAGTTACTCATTTTCCTATGCTTAGAGAGGAATGGCTATTAGAATTAATGTGATTGGGCAGACATACAAACTCTTACATTTCTTTCCTTTGAAAGAAAATGCTATTTTTTTTTCAGTCTTTTTTAACTTCGGGGCTGAGTTTTGCCCAGATAGGCATAGCAGGAGGCCATTATCCAGGTTCAGTTTGGAATGAACAAGAGCACTGGAGTACGGAATGAGGTTTGTCTTAGTCCTTTGTAAGAAGGTGATTTTCAGGGAATGATCAGTACACAGGGATCCCACTGGAACAATTGCCTCTGAGAAAGAAAACAAAGCAATCTAACAAAACAGAAACCTCATTGACAATCAACATAGTTTCCATGTGAGAAAAACTCATATGTGCAAATGCTTTAAAGCAGTCAGATGGCAAGAAAAACTGCATTCAATCTTAGAATGTCACTCTGACGCAGTAGTCAGTCTCACTGGCAGACTTTGCCAACAGATTCAGACTATATGGACATATAAATGCAAGCAGCTATTTGGTATAGATACAGACACATAATTGCTGGCTACGTTATCACTTCAAATTCCCTATTTTTGTCTACTGAGAATGTATTCACAGTAGACTGTATACTAGCTGTTTTCATTTGCATTTGCAGCCAGTCTACACTATACTACTGTATGCACACTTCAGTGTTCTCCCAGATGGGGTTAGGAGAATGAAACTCCTGTTGGATTGAGCCCTCTGGGGCTAATTGATAAAATCTTGTAACATATTTTTAAAATCCTGAAACTGATGGTCTGTAGTAAAATCACAGCAATCACACACTACTCTGTTGTGTCAGAAAACTAAATAAAAAGCTATGTGTTCCTTTCATGTGTGCACAACCAAAGTCAAAAATGAAACTGAAGATGACTCTACACTACCAGAATATCTAGGTACAGTGGCTGAAATTTGGGCACTCATTAAGTCACTAAAGCCACAGTCTGAGGAGACAATGATTTCTCAAATAGGGTTATTTGTTCTGGATGAAAAATGCCATAATCACATGATCCACGATTTTTTGCAGAGATGTGTTAAGAATTTTGACAGCCTGACCCTGCCTCAGCAGGCTTCATGCCAGAACAGGGTTTCGTCTGGGCTGACTCTATTTTATGCACAATCATGTATGGCTTGTCCTCTAGCACCTGTTTTAAGCATATAAGCATAAAGCTGGCAGAAAGCATGAAGCTGGCACAAGCATTACATCACGTGCCTGCGTCTGATCCAGATGAAATGTGAACCACTGGGTGAACTAGTAGCATGTAGTTGGAGTATGAATGGTTGTTCAACCGCTGTCTGAGAGCTCTGCCACTGACTGCCAGCGCCCTAAATTTCTACCCACTCATTTAATGTGTTTGAATTTAACACATGAATCCAAGTTCAGTAAAGAACAAAGAAATGCAACCATTTCTTCCTGTTTTCTATTTTGCTGGTCATACTGGATTGTCAACAAAACAAACACCAATTTTTCAATCACTTTATATTCATTAAACAAACTACACAACTGATCAATGAACATAAAAAATGTTAGTGCTAATAATGCCATATTACTCAATCTTTAAGAAAACAGAATACAGAAGTATTAATAATAAGAGAATAGAACTGTTGTAAATATGTGAAACTGTACTGTGTCTTAGCCAATTATATGTTATTTAACCCTGCCTCTTTTAACGCGAATTACATTGTCACCACAATCTCTAAAGTCCTTAAGCACATATGTAAGTATATTCCAAGTTATGGATGACTTTTTGCATCCTTGTGTTTGCAAAATTAATGACATTTTATACTGAGTATTACTTATTCTCTTTTGTGTGGTGTACGGATTGTACTTAGAAATTACTCAGTACTTTAACAATTTTTTTTTAAATCAACAATATTATCAGTTAAACTCACCCTAATTATTTTTCATGGAAGTGCTTCCACAACAGTTAGAAAAATCTGGCTTTTAAATTCAAGCTAACAAAATTAATCCTAAGCTTCACTGGCCATTGTGAAAAGGCTCAAACTACTCTTCCTTTGCCCATACTCAAACTCAAACATTGACATACATCCTCTGAAAAATGCCATACTTGGTTCCCAAGAATCCCACAGGGATATAAACTGCTGGTATAGTAGATGTAGCAAGGAGAATCTAAGAGATTTAGAATCCAACCTAAGCTCTCCTCAAGGGAACAGCATTTTCCCTGTTAGGTGATAGGAAAGTATCAGCACTGTCATGTACCATTCTCCACCCACATCAAGGTTGCTCCTAGGCCTGAAGCTACAGCAACTGGCATCTACTGAGGACATAGTTCAAAACATCCAGTTTCTTCAAGGAAAAAAACATTCTGTCCCCTGGTCTTTACAAATCACAAAAGCTCTAAAAGAATATTGCCTTCATTTTCAACTGATACTGGGGTGGGATAAAGTTTATCTAAAGCACAGATACATTCATATAGGCTAGAGAATGAAAAAATTCACAAAATACCTGCAAAGGCACTCAGCAAACACACTGTTATTTTAGCAATCAGATGCATACATTTTTTCCCCAATTCTGGACAGTAAAAGTATTTTAAAAATTCTTATAATCATCTTCAACATAAAAAAGACCTAAAATGAAAATGTTTCTATCCAAATCCACCACTCTAAACAGAGCTTTTGATACATGATCCAGTGTCAATGGGGTTTTTGTCAGCAGTAACATTTTGTCATGAAAAACTAATAGGTTAAAGACCACTGTACAAATGGCTTTAGTGAAGAGCAAAGGCCTATTTTTCCAATTCAGCAAAAAGAATATGCACTAGAAGTCATTACAGAGCATGGATACATAATCCAGTAATTTCATTCCCTGCATCTGTACTTTATGCTAAATTAATTTAGGCAAATGTAATCAAATGAAAGCACTGGATAACTAATATACACTAGAATTTTCTGAGACATTATTTTCTATTTTCCAAAACCTAAAAGCTTATGCTAATTTTACCAGCTATTTGTAACTGGCAGGTCATTTGCAAAGCAGAAAAAGGAAACCACTTCAGGATGAGTACAATAAATGTAATGTATTCATTTGTGTACTTTAACTCACAAAAACCTTCTCCTTAGGAGGTTAATTTGTCAGGTCAAGACAAGTTTCTTTATGAACATGACTTGTTGACCATAACGTATTCAGACATATATTCACGTAAAAGCTAGAAAAAATAAATGCTATACAGACTAAAATAGTCACCTTTTAAGTAGGATATTTGGAGTCTGCCTGAAATTTTTAGAATTAGCAGAGCTAGGTCATAGTGGTTTTTGTACCTGAAGAATTTATGTGAAAGCACTTGGGTTACTATAGAACAACAAAGGAAAATTTAACCTGTTATCAATAAGTTGGTTTTCATATTTTGTTTTATAAACACCATTCATATGCAGACACAAATTCTCCTCATTTACTCAGTAATTTTTTTTGGTGTTTGTATGAGAAAGTCTGAATCAGAGTTTGCTAAGCAAACTGAGTAAAGATGACACCTGTATTTATCCCTTATATTGAAGCCTGGGTGTCCAAAGGTGGTTAGTTTACAATCCAGTGGACTGAATCATGAGTTCCTTACTATTCCATACACATAGCAGCCCAGCATTCATTCTCTGTGGATGTTCTCAAAAGCCTTGGCACCACTCTGAGAGGTAATAAGAGGAAAATCTAACTTAGTTTTTTCAAGACTTTAAAAGACCTGTTTACTGAGCATCAGTGAGGCTCAGCCATCAAAACAACTTACTAATACATGGTCACTGACACACATCATATTTCTGGAGTCTAGAAGAGAGATACTGCCTGACACAACTGGTGATGTCACTGTTTTTACAACCTAGATTCATCTTGATTGATTATGTCAGATTGCATATACAAGAGAAGTTAGAGAAGAGAGAGCGGTGATCCCTTCTGGCGCATCAGATAGGCCTATAAATTGAAGCAAAGCTTGCTGATTTACTTCTGCTAGTCCAGGTATGGCACCACAGACTGCAGCATATGCCAGCCCTTCAGAGATTCCCTGTACATAATACAGTTGTGAGTAACTCTTGTTGTTAGCACATCCAGCACAATCATGCTTTTGACAGTAATGTACCGTGGGCTCGCATAAGACAGGTAGACTGTGCTTCTGGTATCTCTTCCTTTAAAAATATGTCTTTAGATGGACAGGAATTTACAAGGTCCTAATAATAAATCCACCTTTTCTTTGGTGTTTTTCTAATTTTTCTGTTCCTGTTGAAGCTTTAGCTTCCAGCAGCTGCACTGCGAACTCAAGAATTCTTGCTTTAGATCTAGTCCTTAGCATTGTAAAAATTAAATAAACACTCCTAAAAGAGACATATTTTTATATACATATTTTACACAGCAGAAATCCCAAAGGAAGTCTGTTCTTGCTAACACCGCCTAAACAAATGACAGAATAAATCTCCAGTACAGGAAGTGTTTGCCTCAAACTATTGCCTTAAATGCTCTGTTTAAGGTCCTTTCTTTAAGTGCCTACTGGAGCATCAAGGAGACGGAAAAAATATTAAGAATCACTGCTTTGATATTAGGAATACCTTATATAAAGGAATTTATAAACCTCTTAGTAAGGATATGTCTATCTGTCTTATGGTGATTGCTTGTCTTTTTAAATTCTTATGGGGCTCGATTCAGTAAAATACTTATGCATAGTACTTAATGTAAAGCATGACCTCAATTTCCACTGGATCTTAAGTGTGCTTTGGGGTGATTTACTGAGTCACAGCCTGTATCATTGATGTTTCCTTTCAAATTAAACATTTTTTCAGAGAAAAAGTAACCAAGAAACTCAAGAAGATTCTCTGAAGTCTGTTTCACTGAAAGGAAAGAACAGTGGGGAAGGCATCAAAACTTAGAGTCAACTTAGAGAAGTATAAAAAAGTCAACATAATTAATTCACACTAAACTGGCAATCAATCTGTAAATAGCAGATGAGTGATGTAGCAAAAAGCAGGTAACACTGTCTTTCCAATTTCCTGTTAACTGGCAGCTGATTTCTGATGGGACTTTGCTTCTTTTCAGGTTTGCCTGCTAATATTTACCACCAAACACATGTAACCCACACTGTCATTTTCCAAGCACCTTCTTGCTACACATCATACCCCTCAAAAAAACAGAAGTAGATAACAAAGAGGCAGAGGATGCAGAAAATAAATGTCAGATTCCCTCACAGATGCAAGCAGATGTCAGCTATAGACTTTAATAATGTCAATCTACATTTAGTAAAGTGTGGCCAAAGATATTTCCATAGAAAGGAATGTATGATGTACGAGCCTACAAAATAATCACAATGCAAATAATTAAATCATTGTTGTATGCTAAGAGTGGAAGCATAATGGTTATTAAAATGGCTTTCACTTAAATTGTTTCATTTTTAACATGGCTTAATGCATGTCTTCATAGGAGCTTTGCAAAGTAAGGACAACAAAAGTTCTTACCTGAGCTTTTATTGGTTTTGTTCTGCCTACTCTTTACTTGCTCAGTCCATAAAGTAGGATAACGAGAAGCTATATCTAGGAAAAAAACAACAAAACAAAGTTTGTAAATTTTACAGTTTCTTTAGAAGTTACTAACAGCTCAATAGTAAGTGGATAGTTTTAAAGATACATGGATCTAAAAAAGAAAAGCGCACACTGGTTTCTGCTAGGACAGTTAAAATCTTTATTCATGCAAAGGCATGAATAATTACTTCCTTATCCCATTCATACAAAAGGTTGAAATAAATACTTGCAGAGTAAAATTATGTTTAATTGGAATAAAAACCTCCTAGTGTGGACCCAAAATACGCAATAAATTCAGATTAGATTCTGTGAGATTTACAGTGAGCGGTAAGGCAGCCACAGTATAGAACTATCATTGCATATAGGCCTTGAGCTTTCCATTTACAGAGCACTGAATTTCCCCAGAGGCAAATAAGCCTGAAAAACCTTAACATTACTAGGCAATATCCTGAGGATGGAATTTATCCTTTATCTTCTGTATTTGGCCATACAGTTTTAACCTGCACTCTGGATCAAGTTTAAAACCTGTCTCTGCCCTGAGTAATGACAATTAAAATTGCTTATGTTGGACTTCATAGCTACAGCGTCACCTCAAAGCTATCACACGACATTCATTGCTTGTAAAGTAAAGATTGGATTGTGTTTGCTGTCTTTATCTGGAAAAAGGTACAGATGCTTTCAATTTTTTTTAACTTCTTGCAACTGCTCCAGCAGTTGCCCTAACACTACAGTAGCATTTGACGTTGAGGTACATGGTCCATACTGCATAGTTCAATACCGCACTATTAAATTCCTGTTGATGCTCACCTTCTTCATCACCTTGAGGCTGAGTCTCCAGCGCGGGAGCTGAGGCATCATCTGAATTCAGAATGGAAAAGATTTGCAAGGAGACTACAATTATGAGAGTAAGCTAAATAAGTGTACATACGTGATTGATACTAATGATTTGCACATAGCCCCGGCCGGTAAACAAACAATAATTTAAACATTTATAGGTACTACACAGCATAGTTAAATTACATCTACAGTACACCAATTACAAATGGATGGCTTTTGAGGTTATGGTTGATGAAATGATTGCAGGGTCTTTGATGAGGCATTAAATGATCAGGTTGTTCCCTGGACAGTAATTCTTCATTTTTAATGCTTCATATCGATACCTATAGATCTTAACTGATCAAATCAGAACTTCTAAAGAATTAATTAGATAAATGTATAGAAGGGGTAAGACCTGTGAAAGCAAAAACAGTCTAAGATGAATGAGTGGCTGCAGACATGTCGACATCTTTAAAATGAAAAGAAAGTTTATTTCGGCACAGCAGGTTCTATTTAACAGTCAAGCTGATTTTATAAGCAAGATTCATAGATTAAAGAACCGGAACATTGTTTGCGCAATTCTTATCTTCTGGTCAGGCACCTCCATCCATCCACTACCAACCATTACTGCAAGAAAAAAGGGAGCAAAAATTACAGAAATGGGTAATTATAGGTTCAGTAAAACAGAGTGGAAGTAGTGCTGGAATAGAAAAATTCAGTATGAAAAATTATTTAAGTTAGCATTCTGTGAGAAAGAGCAGTAACCAAAGGCCTATCTTTACCTTATTATGTTTTTGTTATTTAAAATTATTTCAGGTATTAGGTAAAAATGACTTACTAGGTCTTGCTAGTACATATTTTCCAGTCATTGCTCTTTCCTGTATCATGGAGCTAACTCCAAGACCAAGATGTCCCATAGTAAACAGTATCTTCCATGCAAGGTTTTTATTAGCTTTTATTGCAGTTGCACAACTGGACCTCAGACCAACATAGTTTCCAGATTGTTTTTCTGCATTTTTATAGAAGCTAGAAACAAAGATAACTGAGAAGCTTCCTTTTCATGTAGCTCTACCAGGACAAAAGTGAGCAGCATCTTTAAGGCTTACACACAACCTGTTGCCATTCCACCTTGCTACTGCAATTCAGAACAGCCTCCTCCTGTTCCCTTTGTTGTCACCATCACAAGCTTTTTCTGTTAATCTAGTTCACACAAATACAGATACCAAGTAAATAATGATAGCAGGTAAAACCAAATTTGTAGCCATGAAACACTTCCTTGATGCTTTTCATAAAACCAAAGCAGCAGCAGTAGAAACTTATTTTTACTGCAAAATGTTTCAACCAAAACTTAGAGACTTCTTTTTAGAATGCTCATTCTTCATATCCACAGAATGACATGGCACTTTGTTTCAATGCTGTAACAGACTGCCACTTCTCATTAGTCTTGCAGCCATTTTTGTTGTGTCCTCTGGGTGGTGGAGTAAGACCATTGATTAATTTCAGAGACGCCATCAAGTATCCTACTGTACTGAGAATCAAGACGTAAATTTAGACATCAATCAGTATGTGATTCAGAAAACCTATAATTTCAGAGGGTACAGTAGATAAATATTACCAAGAGCACAGTCAGAAACTTACTTTTGGGTTTAAATGACATTTTTCTCACCATGTTTTGGTACACAGTTTCAGTTTGTAATAGATTTTATTTGATGTTATTACCTGAAATTCAGATATAATGCTGCAACTTTGGTGATTATCATCCCAGTCAAAATGAGATGTTTTAAAACAGCATTTAAAACAGTTTATCTTTTTTTTCTTTTTTTACTCAATAGATGTTTAATGGTTGAGTCATAAAACTAGCTTCAGGTCCATTCCTCCCCCAAAAAAAAAGAAACAAAGAAAGATATTTGCTTCTGGTCATCAATGAGCCAAACATTTGGTATAGGATATCTGCATAATCTAAAAGGTATTAATTCCAGAACTGGAGAAGCTAAAACAGCTCCTGAACTACCCTTGATCTGTAGGAAGACACCCACATAAACTTTCTGTTTGCAATCTTTCAGGCACATACTCTTTTAATAAAATCCTTTTGTGTTAAGAATGCAGAGGCATGTGACATTTCATTGTTCAAAACAACATTCAATAGAGAGTCGCAACTGTAAAGCAATTCATCTTTATATTAATTATATATCTCACAGCGTAATTGCATAGGTATTGAGGCTGGCACATGCATACCAGTCCATATATGCATTCAGTTAAACAGAAACAGTTCTGTTTGTTGTCAGAGTTCAGTTACCAAGAACATCATCCTGCAGTCAGCTAAGAATCAGAAAAAAGATATGTGATACCATCTCTGACACCTGTGCTCTTCAGATAGTCTGAATATTTTCTTTGGATAGAAGAGGGATCTGTGGGACCAGGGAAGATACGTTAGGAATTATCTCTTAAGTTTTATTCCTGTTTGGTTTAATGTGCAAATTTGCTAACGTGCAAACATAGCTCCTGACCTTCAAATTCTGCAGCTGGAAATTTTCTTTCAGTATTCAAATACCTGGAGAAAGTGAAGTGCACAACTGCAATAGATATGGCCTGCCAGCTCATCTTCCCCTGTGAGTCCCTATAGGACATCTTGGAAGAAGAGACTATCTCCAGCTAAGGCTATGCTGTCTCTTGAGCAGAGTCCTCAAGACCACATTTTGAAGGTCTGGAGCACGTCCTCTGCAGCAGCAAGAACATTGTGAACCTGCTGCTGGGTAAACCTGCTTGCTGGGTAACAATACAGGCAGCTACTCCCAACCACGTATCCCTGGTTAGTCCACAGGAACATGCAGAGGAAAGACAATATTGGATTTTATGGTTATTTGAAAAACTACTGCTGTGACCTTTCAAGCTGAGCTGCAAAATACCTTTTACTACACTGACTGCAAAGTCGAAGCACAGCTCTTTCACTCAGATAGCTGATCCTATTCACTACTATGTGATCGATGATCATTACTTTATTTAAAATATAAGGCAGTGACTGGCTGGAAGAAGGGTGGGGAGAGGAAATTAGAAGCATCTGAGAAGAGCCAGGGACCACGTGGGAACGAGGTCAGCGGCCCTTCTTGCTGCAGGCTTGTGCTGGAGAGTAAAAACAAGGTGTGAGTAAAATGCAACCATGTCACTTTAGACACAAATATATGTGATTCAAAGGAAGACTTGATAAACTGTGTTCATTTAAATTCCTTCTTCTATGATTGTTCATTCAGGGTTCAGCAGCTCAGCCACCAGAGTGACAAACAAAAATAAAGGACTCCAGGTGAGTTTTATATATGGGATTGTTCGTTCAGTTCAAAGCTGAGAATGAAAGTCCTGACCTAAAGCAAATGGGCAACTTAAGGTTAGTGAAACCCACAATTTGTTTGGAAATACATGAAGGAACAATTTTCCAGTATTTCGTAATTATTAGACTTTAAAGAAGCACTGATTTTCTTAACCTAACAGCGCAATAGTGTATTTAAATGTTGGGTATATTAGAATGCTGCAAAAGTTCCTGTAAAAAAAAAAATTATTTACAGTGGACCAAACAGATAGTCACTAACATTAGCATCAATATGAGTAAAGTCTTTATAATTAATATATGCTAGTGTAACTGACAGCAACATTTAGTATGTTATTTTCAGCTGAATTAAATCATTTAAATAATTTAAAACTACCAGTTATGTTGGAGTCACATCAGATTTTGTCCTGCCAACAAGATACGCACTATGATCCATCTCTAACACCAACAGTCATCTGGCCATGAATGTAAGCCATCAGAAGGATTAATCACAATATAGAGCAAACTGCTGGGTTCAAGATGACTCAAGCACTGATTGCTACAGAAATAAAGTGAGGACTCCGGTTCCCAAGATTTTGGGACTGCAAAATGCTGTCTTATCAAACCGACAGAATAATCTGTCCTCCAGGGCAAGCAAACAGTATGGGAAAATATTTCAGAGTACAGCTATGAGAAGAAAAACTATTTTCCAAACAGCACAAAATAGCAATGTCTGTACGGCTGAGTCTAGAAAAATATAATGTCTATGGATATACAGACAAATACATGCATACATATATATATGTTTATACTCATAAGCTTACTAAATATCTACAATGCAGGCATAAAATGAATAGCATGCATACATATTATATATGCAGCTCTAATACATGATTAATATATACTGAAAATTTAAACCTATGGAAAATCATCGTAGTGCATACCACAGCTATTTCAGTTTCTATTTAAAGGGCAACTAAGATATTTACCTGTTTTTCCTGCACCTTCCCGTTGTGGCAGCTTCTCACTCACTGAACCTGCAATTGGAAAAAGGAATTAACCAGAAACATATTATTTTCACTTTTAATATGTTTTCTGAGAAACACAGTTCAGCTTTAATAATTTGGTTTTGGTCATTACAGCAATGAACATCAGCAATTTTTTCCCTTGCAAACCAAAGATTATAGCTTTGCCTATGACTTTTGCATTTGTGTGCCATCAATTTACTGTCAGATGCTATTTCTTGGCCACCGGAGGACGTGAGAAAGAGATAGCATTAAACATTACATAGGCACAAGTGCAAGAATAGGCTCACGTGCTGCAGAGTCAGTATCTCCCGTCCTCACTGACCCAGCGAGGACAGGTCCCGCATTAACATACATCGCCGTGGCACTACCCCCTCGTGACCTCTGGTGCAGGGTCTTGCCCACACGATTCAGCTGCTCTGTGTGGCTTCTCCAGCCCCTAGCCTAGTCCTGGCTCAGATTAAAGCCTAACCCTTTCTGCTTTCTGCCTCATACAAGGCCCTCCCAAAACTCTTTGCTGGTTTGAAAAAGTGTGAGTGCTGGGGGAGACCAGGACAGTGCTTTATCCTGAGTTTGAGCCTGAGCTGGTTGCAGGAAACATCCTCAGAGCTGTGGCACTTAGGAAACAGTACTGGTGGGATAGCAGTTCGGAAGTTGGAAGGAGACATGTTGTAACAGCTCATCCTGCCAGTCTGGACCCCAGCCTAGCATCCAGTCTTGATTCCAAGCCATCAAGAAATTATAAGCTCTTCAGAAGGGATAAGCAAGGAAGGAAAGGTGGTGGGGTGGCCACGTATGTTAGGGAATGCTATGACTGCCTAGAGATTGGTGATACTGACAACAGGGTTGAGTGCCTATGGGCAAGAATCAAGGGGAAGGCAAACAAGTCAGATATCATGGTGGGAGTTTGCTATAGACCACCTAACCAGGACGAAGAAATATTCCATAGGCAGCTGGGAGAAGCCTCGCAATCGCTTCCCCTTGTACTTGTAGGGGACTTCAACTTCCCGGATATCTGCTGGAAAGATAACACAGCAGAGAGGGAACAGTCCTGGAGGTTCCTGGAGCGTGTGAAAGAGAACTTCCTGACACAGCTGGTAAAGGAGCTGACAAGGGAAGGTGTCCTGCTGGACCTGCTGTTTGCAAACAGAGAAGGTCTTGTGGGAGATGTGATGGTTGGAGACTGTTTTGGGCATAGTGATCATGAAATTATACGAGTTTTCAGTCCTTGGAGAAGCAAGGAGGGGGGCTAGCAGAACTGCCACTTTGGACTTCTGGCGGGCAGACTTTGGCCTGTTTAGGGACCTAGTTGGCAGAGTTCCTTGGGAGGCAGTTCTGAAGCGCAAAGGAGTCCAGGAAGGCTGAACACTTTTCAAGAAGGAACTCTTAAAGGTGCAGGAACAGGCCATCCCCGTGTGTCAGAAAACGAGTCGACAAGGAAGAAGACTGGCCTGGCTGAACAGAGAGCTCAGGAGCTGGAGTTCAGGAAAAAGAAGAGAGTTTATGATCTTCGGAAGAAGGGGCAGGCATCTCAGGAGGAGTACAAGGCTACTGTGAGGCTGTGCAGGGAGAAAATTAGAAGAGCCAAAGCGCAGCTGGAACTTAATCTAGCTAGTGCTGTTAAAGACACTAAAAAAGGTTTCTATAAATACATTGGAAACAAAAGGAGAACTACGGAGAGTCTCCCGCCTCTAGCAGATGTGGGGGGAAGCACAGTGACCGGGGATGAGGAAAAGGTTGAGGTACTTAATGCCTTCTTTGCCTCAGTCTTTAGTAGGAAAACCAGCAGTACTCTGGGTACCCAGTCCCCTGAGCAGGAAGACAGGGATGGAAAGCACAGTGAAGCCCCCATAATCCATGAAGAGGTGGTTAGCTACCTGCTTTACCACTTAGATATACACAAGTCTATGGGACCAGATAGGATCCACCCCAGGGTCCTGAGGGAACTGGCAGAAGTGCTCACCAAGCCCCTTTCCATCATTTACCAACAGTCCTGGCTGACTGGCGAGGGCACAGTCGACTGGAGGCTTGCGAACATGACACCCATCTACAAGAAGGGCCGGAAGGAAGACCCAGGGAACTACAGACCTGTCAGTCTGACCTCGGTGCCAGGGAAGGTGATGGAGCAAATCATCCTGAGTGCCATCACAAGTCACAAGCAGGACAACCAAGCAATCAGACCCAGTCAGCATGGGTTCAGGAAGGGCAGGTCCTGCTTGACTAATCTTATCTTCTTTTATGACAAGGTGACCTGCTTGGTGGACGAGGGGAAGGCGGACTTTAGTAAGGTCTTTGACACCGTCTCCCACAGCATTCTCCTGGAGAAGCTGGCTGGGCATGGCTTGGACAGGTTTACTCTTTGCTGGGTTAAAAACTGGCTGGATGGGAGCACAGAGAGTTGAGGTGAATGGAGCTAAACCCAGGTGTGACCAGTCACAAGTGGTGTTCCCCAGGGCTTAGTTTTGGGGCCAGTCCTGTTTAACATCTTTATCAGTGATCTGGATGAGGGAATTGAGTGCTCCCTCAGCAAGTTTGCAGATGACACTAAGTTGGGAGAAAGTCTTGATCTGCCTGAGGGTAGGAAGGCTCTGCAGAGGGACCTGGATAGGCTGAATCAATGGGCTGAAGCCAACTGGATGAGGTCTAACAAGGCCAAGTGCCGGGTCCTGCACTTC
>NW_010203672.1:10390-52147 GCF_000695765.1 Mesitornis unicolor | reverse complement strand
GTGCTAGCTAGGTATGCTCCTTACTGCACTACTACTCTGCCAAATGAGTTGTGGCTTTAAAAACTACACATCAAGATTTTAACCCGGATTATTAAAAAGAAGATAAATCCACAAAGAAGAGAACGAAGTGCCTGAGTAGTCCACAAACATCAAGTTGAGCACCTCTCCCCACACACTGCCCATTCACTTTGTACAGCTGCTGAAAACAACGGGACTTTGTACAGTTTTCAAATACAATAGCAGTTGAAATTATTTGTTCAAATAACTGCCAGACAGTCACGTACTGTGCAGCCAGTACAGGTTTTCCTTTTCCACTGGTGTTACTTCTGAGAATACCCTGTGATTTGCTCTCTGACACATGTACGTCCCCATTCCCTGGCAGACAAAGCTGCTGCGCGCTGCAAGACCAGGCAGGACAAGGGATTCAGCCTGGTGTAATTTGGGAATTTGCAAGAAGGAAAGGGCTCAGATTATGAAAACTTAGTTGCTACTCATATCCTCTATGTACAAAGCAGGAAGCACTGGAGGAAGTTCTAAGCTCTCAAGGACTCATGGGTAAAGCAAAAGCTTTGGCTTCAATTTGCACAGATGCTCTCTGCTAAAGCCTTGCTGCTCTCGTATGAAGTATGAACGAGAGGAGGGTGGAGGAGCTCTCAAGGACTCATGGGTAAAGCAAAAGCTTCTGGCTTCAATTTGCATAGATGCTCTCTGCTAAAGCCTTGCTGCTCTCATATGAAGTATGAACGAGAGGAGGGTGGAGGAATGGAGAAGAAATCTCCAGCTTTTCCAGGAAAGGGTTGGTTACAGGAGAGTTTAGGAACACTGCTCCAAAGTACTATGGGCTGTAAACAGAGTTAGTGTCCCAAGCAAGCAGCATCTCACTTGACCATCATTTCTTCTCCCAGGCTGGACCTGAAGGCACTAATACCTCCACTTGGGAAAGGAGCTGTAACTTAAAGGCTGAGACAGTAAAGTAGGAGTTTAACCAATTTCTCCAGTGGAATCAAGGTTTGCCATTTAGTTGTAATGATTCCACTTAGAAGTTTTCTTGCAAGTTAAAAAAAATAGCTGTGTCGTATTAATGAATTTATTTAGAGTTACAGTTACAGAACAAGCTTTCTGTACCGCATCTTTAGTTCAGATTTCTGAACTCAAATTTGAACCCAGTTTCTTACTGGATAATTTAAAGGTTATGCCCTGTAAGAACACAAAGGAAGATTCTAAATGTATTTTCTTAAGATTGTCTCAGAAACTTCCATGGCTTCCGATTTCTGATACGTATGTACGACTAAAACTAATTGTCCTTGTATTTTTAAAAAAGTATTCATTATTATTTATGTTAATGTATAAATTAGTTTACAATGCACAAACTAATAAATAGGTATAAGAGCTATACTAAGAACCGTTTATAATGGTAGTAATTCTAATAGCTCGTATTTGATTGCTGCAGGAAACACATAGGAAAATAGTTCCACAAGCAGGTGCACCTACCTCAAAAAAGCTCTCCACATACTGCAGGATGTACACTCCACAGTCGCTGAAGTTGTTCTGTTGTGGCACTTTGGGGTTGGAACCTTTCATGACTTCTTTGGAAAAGCTCCTTTTGTTGCCTTTCCTGACTTCCCATTCCACCTCTAAATATCTGGGATAAAAGACCACGTAAATTAACACTCTTCTCTTTTTCCTTGAAGAATTTTGCAAAAAAAGAACCCCAAACTCAGATGTGAGACTTACTCCCTTAGTGTTTTCACAACATTCGACCGGGAAGGGCCTCTCAGGGAGTCCATAAGCAAAATGCAGGGCCTAAGAGAGAACAGAGTTTTTAAGTACACAACATTTTACAGCAGTTTGGAAAACACGACGTTACACAGCTAGCAATGAAATAGTTTGGGTTTTGAAACAGCTTGAGCACTCTCTTGCACGCTACAGATGCTTGGTCTAGAGGGTCTTTGCTATAAACACAACAATCCTATCAGTTGTCTTGTATGCAACAGCTGGATTTGTCAAAGCTAACTCACGCCAGAGTGCAGAATCTCTGCATTAGATGCAAGATGTGTTTTGAGGGATAAATAGGATGCAGATTACTTTTCACAAAACTCTGCTTTCTCTTTTCTAACAGTAACACACGTGTGTTCAAAGAGCCCTTTATACAAACTGCAAGCCAGTAAAGTCAGACAAGATATCTGCATGCATTTATGTATAATTTGTTTGCCTATACATTAATTTACATGTGTGTTCATTTACATGTAGGCAATTTTTAAGCATAAGCATATAATCACTTGAATAACGTTTGCTTTTACTTGTACTTGTTTTTATTTCAGATAAGAGAAACTTATTAGAGGCAATGCTCTTTAAAAATGTACAATCCAGTACTTGGAGGCGGGGGGAGAAAGAAGTGAAAGCCTTTTCAAGGTAATTTTTCAAATGGAATTAATTTAAAGATATGTTACCACTAAAGTATTCAAGTGTCCTTAATAACTTTTGTGTCAAAGATCTTATGAAATGTCATGTTTGGATTAAAGTACTGTCTGGTGGAAAGTATTACGTGCTGATAATCCATCATCAGAACGGGACAAATTTAGCCATGCTATAATCAGATGCTCATAAATAGGTCTTAAAACTCACAAAACTCAGAAGGATTTTTACCTCTTTGTGAAAATGTATCAAGAATGATTCATACACATTCCATATCACGTATAAATACATAATTCATTCTGCACCATAAGAATGTATTGCGAAAGCTTTTACCTTTCTAGTAACCATTACACGAAGTATAAAATTCTCTCTCAAACACTAATAAAATGCTGATTAGAAGTGTTTGAAGACTGATGTATGACAGCTTCCCACAGTTACTGCCTTTTAAAGTGAAAAAGCTTGTATGAAGTCTCCATTTTAACTGACACAACACTTACTGTTTGCAGATAGTAGGCTTCAGGTGCCACTGTCCCATTTCTGAATTGCAGTTATCATCTACAAGGCCACCGTCATCACTGCTGTCCTCCTACAGAAGCAACACGTATTCAGGTGTTTAAAAGCTAACATTCTTTTTCAGAGACGCAAAAGAAATTACTGCTAGAATTACCATCTTCATTCAAGAGCAATAACGTAAGTTTAACAAAGTGGCAGCTTTAACCCGAAACCATTCACTGCTTGCTAAGTTTACAAGACCAACTTGTAGGCGCACAGATTCTCAAATCCATGCTGGAAGACACTGAGTGAACGGTGCTATTTATTTAACGACTGCTGAAACTAGAAACAAGTTGCAACTGACATTTTTAAAGCACTGATGGCTTAAAAGAGGTGCATCTCCATCATTTGGTTATATTTCAAGTTACCAATACTTTCCCTTGCTAACAATTACTAGAAACTTGCTTGGCGGTTTCAGAGATGAAGTGAGACAAAATTTGCAATGAACTCAGAAGTAAAATTTAGTCTTTGCTCCAGAATGCACCAACGTGGTTCTTAGGGCAGGGGCAATTAAACCACCATGATATTATATATCACGGGTTGCAAAAACAGTCATGCCACAAACCTGGGAATATCCTCTGACCTTTTGGTTTCAATATGGATTGCTATGAAGGGTATGGAAGTGTTATGAACAAAACCACTAAGCTACTGAAAGTATCCCAATGATCCGTAGTTTCTTACTCTACTACTGAGGTCACTCTTACTACCCCAGACTTTAGAGATGCTGTCCAAAAATGGGAACCCCAGGATCAGCATGATTTGTGAAGTTTTTGGCGAGAATTATGGACACTTCACGGATTCGCAGGATCCTGTGCCTGAAAGCCTCTTGCTGTGCCATGACGATGTTTTATCATATTACAATCTACTGCCTGGTTCTTGTTTCTGCTGCAGCTTCAACTCCATTTTTGGCAGATGTGAAGGTGCTTGTCATGGTCTACCATTTCTACCCCTGCTTTTTGTATTCTAGAAGATACCAGTGACAGCTTCAGCCCGAGTTAAGTTTTACGCTACGCTGCAACCAGATAACTCGGCATCTTTTCCTCCTCTCAAGGAACACCGCTGGCCATGCACTTTCTTCCCTTTCTTCATGCCATGCACTTCGGATTGGCAACGCTCTACTACTTATTCTCCACCTTCGGGGAACTCGAACTGCTACCAAATAGACAGAAAGGCCCCTCCATCAGCTGAGAATCACAGAATATTTGGGAAGTGGCACAACACGAGAGGTAGCTTGAGTCTGTATGGAAAGCATAGTTAGGTTTGAACATAAACTGGAGCTTGTGTGTGCGTGCTACCAAAAGGGCCAGTGTCATTTGGTCCCCAGTATAACCACCTATTCCCATCCCTCGCTGGTTCCTCCCATGACACCAAATACATACTATTTGGAGGCTATTACAAATAGCTGCAGACTTGGAAAAATAACTGTTTGTTCCAGACTCAAAGGCGAAAAATAGCTTATTCCTAGACTGTACTTTTGATAGCCTCCGATTCTTTTTTTTGGACAACCTGGAGTCATGCACCTGGAACGTGAACAGGAAGGCCAGTTAGGAAGAGTAAATGTGTAACTCCTAGCGTGCTCACATTCAACTTACCCTGTGGAAGCAACAGGGGTACGGAAAAAGGCCCTCAATACCCCGCAGTGAGTCAGTAAAGGACATTTTAATGATCAGTCTTTCCAAAGCTCTAAAATCTAAATGTCTTCCCATCTGAACAAGGATATTGATTACAAATCCACGCTGTTTAAATTTGCTTAGGAGAAGCACCAGTGAAACCAAACAGCAGAGTAGCACCTACCTAAAAATGTGTCTGTTTATCAGGAAATGCAGCTGAAAGAACAGTAACTTGCCTTACACAGAAATGTGTTGACTTTCAGAGTTTCCCCTAAAATCACTGTGTAATACTACTCTCAAAATTAAATGCAGGATCAGTACCATAGTTTCCTATTACAGAGTTTAATAAACGAATGTCCAACTCTCTCCTGTTAGCCAATTTGCAAGTTTTAGCAGGTAACCAGTACTTTGGATTTGACATTTGTAAAGAGAACTGCTTTGGACAATACACATTTACAACACATATACAGCCTTTAAGCTGCCCATCCAACAGTGAGTATTTCCCCAAATGAAACTGATAAATTCTTTACCTGGTTATCTTGGTCTTCAGAAAAATCTATAAGCTCATCTTCGTTTAGTTTACTGCCATCAGCAGAGTCTTCGCTATAGTTTAGCCTGATTTTGTGCAATCCATCTGTATCAATCACAGACAGTAGTACATTTAAACATCAAATACTGTGCCATCATTGAAGACCAAAGTCATTGTAAATACCTCAGGTTTCCTCAGGATTGCTCTCAATAACTGTGATGCAGCTGACACACAATATTTTAGTCATGCACATGAACAAAAGTGAAAAGTTTCTTCTAAGCAGCACAGCTGAATTGTTCCTTATTCTATGAAATGCCTAAAATAATTCTAGAGACCTAGACTAAAACCCACTATGAAATTATCCTGTAGTTCAGTGAAGCTTTGGTACAGTATAAACTGGTAATGCTACCAAAGGGGCAGTGTCATTTGGTCCCCAGTATAACCACCAATTCCCATCCCTCACTGCTTCCTCCCATGACACCAAATATATCCACAGCTGGTGGACTCCACTGAGAAAGTCACTCATAAGCTTATTATTTTTTAACTCAAATGTCATTTCCTTGACCATATTCAGTGTGTAGTTACATGAAGAAGTAAATTCACTCCCTACCCCCGCTACATATTCAGTCACTTGGGAAACAGCATCAGAAGCATGAATAATGGATGTTATAGCCATACCTGTGAAAGAAGCAGCTAAAGACAGCTACAGGCTCACTGTTCTCACTGTACCACCATGCAAGACTGCAGAACAGGTTTTGAGGGGAAAAATACCCAAATCATGTGGGAATAAGTGAAAAATGAAAGTGAAAATAACTCTTGTCAGCAAAGCCTGAAATCTTCATAAGGAGACTATTCCTAGAAAAGTGCAATATAATCTATCAATTGCAAAAATAAAGGAGTTGGTTATGGTGTCACTGGAGGATGTATTTCTTATTGAAAAAACCAGGGTTTCTATAAGACCAGTAAATAGGACAATGGACTGGCTAATGGGAAAACCAGCATTTGAGAACACTTCAACAGCAGGGCTGAAGTAACGCTTTGGAAAGAGGTTACCAGGGGAGCTCCACAGGGACAAACCTGGGAATTAGTCTTCCTCAGTATCTTTGAAAAGACCTTAGCACAAGAAGTAGGCCATACACTGATGTGACCTACCACTGACAGACTCCTAAAAACTAAATATTGGTATCGAGAACAATCTCATCTCATACAGAACTGAACAATAAGAAGGCGGCCAGTTAAGCAGTAAAAATGTCTGCTTTAGGATGAATGATTTCATGGCTAGACCATCAAAGAGCCACCTGCCAGCTTTTGAAATGTCCCAGGATATCCAGGACACATGGATGGATGTGGCAGAGTCGAGACTCGCTCCCTTCTGGAGCAACAGCTGAAGGCTGGGCACAAAACCCAAGGCCTACATCCTTGGATATACAAACCTTGAAAGGGCTTAGCACATCTAAATTTAGCTGCCTAAACATAGGCTTAGTGTCAATCTCAAATTAAGTCTCACCCCTAAACCAGGCCTGTGGCCCATAAGGATGTGGTGTGTTAATGAAAGGGTGCACCATCTGCAACAGCTGAGCGAGAGTCTGAGTGTTTTAGCAACACAACGGACATCAGCCACCAACACAATGCAGCCATGATAAAAAGAAACGTAATCCTAGCAAAGATAGGACATAGAGTACGTTCCAACTAATTACAGACAAGTAACAGCAGCAGCAACCATGACATGAGACCATATCATGCAGCACCAATACCACAGACAGTAACAATCACATATCAAATAAAAACAGATTCAAACAAGAGCAGGTCTACACAAAACCCCAAGTATCCCCTAGACCACCTGGAAGTGACAATGTTATCATAAATGAATAAATTTAGGTTAGAAAGTAGGAGTGTTTATACCCATGAAGATATTGAAGTCGTAATGGCCTGCAGTGCACAGATGAGACCATATGACTGATGATCTTTTCACAGAACCACAGAATATCAGGAGTCAGAAAGGACCTTGAAAGCTCCCCCCGTCCAACCCCTGCCAGAGCAGGATCACCCAGAGGAGGTCACACAGGAACACGGCCAGGGGTTTTGAATGTCTGCAGAGAAGGAGACTCCACAACTC
Source organism: Mesitornis unicolor (assembly GCF_000695765.1). Classification (NCBI taxonomy): domain Eukaryota; kingdom Metazoa; phylum Chordata; class Aves; order Mesitornithiformes; family Mesitornithidae; genus Mesitornis; species Mesitornis unicolor. The sequence goes on along the minus strand of NW_010203672.1, from coordinate 44,925 downwards.
TCTGGGCAGCCTGGTCAGGGCTCTGACACCCTCACAGTAAAGAAGTTTGTCCTCATGTTCAGGTTGAACCTCCTATGCTCCAGCTTGCTCCCATTGCCCTTTGTCCTGGCATTGGACATCACAGAGCAGAGCCTGGCTCCTTCCTCCTGACACTCGCCCTTTACAAATTGATCCCCATGAATGAGGGCACCCCTCAGTCTCCTCTTCTCCAAGGTAAAGAGACCCAGCTCCCTCAGCCACTCCTCAGCAGGGAGATGCTCCACTCCCTCCATCATCTTTGTGGCTCTGCTGGACTCTTTCAAGCAGTTCCTGTCCTTCTTGAACTGAGGGGCCCAGAATCTAACACTAGAATCTAGTACTATAAGCTATGCAATTACTGACCATGTAAATTAAGTCAGTAACTTAAGGTTTCCCATGACCGGGTGTTTTGTACTCTGTGCTCCAAGGGGATCCAAACCTTGCAGTACGCAGAGAAAACAATCTTTTCCCAATTCCTTCATCTGCCTCCACAGCAGCGACGCATGGAGAAAGCCTCACTAAATGTAACATGGAGATCACATGAGAGAGCATTTTTTTAAAAATTATTTTCTTCATACTCTTTTTACAAACTTTCTATCAAGACACTAAAGGATTTAATGGTGTTGTAGTAAAACCTCAAATGCTAGAAGTCACTGGAATCAAGGTTGCTCACACAGTCTTAATTCAGTTCCCCCATCCATGCACATTTTATGAGGATGCACGGTCACTACTATTCTGTCCTTAACAACTACAGTCCTAAGTGATGCAAAGTGATGTCTATGAAATGATTCTGTGTGACTAAAGGTCAAAATTACTTACATTGCAAGCACTCAAACTTCAGCCACATACTCAACTTTCAAAGTCTGAAGTTCACACAATTTCAAAAGCAATAACATAGGTGAAATCTCCCATTCTTTCATTAAAACGTGCAGATTTTTACCATACATACCCATAGATTGGTTAGCAGCTGTGAATTCACCCTGTATACCATTTTCATCCAGAGTCCTATGGTCTAGCTTATGGCATGCCGATTCCACAGTGTTCGGTTCTTCCACATCACTGTCCATTTGATTGAGTTTTTTGAAAGCACTTTTTCCCCTACAAGGGCTTCTTCTACAACATGAAGACTCACTGTCCTCTGTTTCAGTGTTTGAGTCGATTAAAGCTGTATTATACTTTTTGGTCAAGGTTTTCTTTGCTGTGGACTTGGAAGGCGAGCTTTGTGTATCGAATTCATTTGGCAAAGGAGACGGTGTGCTGCTCTCTCCATCTGAAGAGGAAGATTTCATCGGCGTTGCAGCATTTTCATGATAGAGGGGATTTGGTTCATGTTTGGGTTTTTCTAAACCAGGAAAACAGATGACAGCCAAAAACCAGTGGGCACTGCAAAGGAATAAAATACATTTAAAAACCAGCAATTGCATTAATGCTCACGGTTAAACCTGGAGTTGGTAAAAAACAAACAAAACAGCGAGTGTGTGTGCACACAGAGAGAGAGAGAGAGAAAGGAAAACCAAACTCTGCCTCCATCACAGAATCACAGAATCTCAGGAGTTGGAAGGGACCTCGAAAGCTCACCCAGTCCAACCCCTGCCAGAACAGGATTACCCAGAGGAGGTCACACAGGAATGCGTCCAGGTTGGCCTTGAACGTGTCCAGAGGAGGAGTTAACTCCATAGTTAACAAAAACAGACTGTAACAGATGTTCAATTTTCTGAGCAGGTTTTACGCAAGCCTTCACGGTCTTCTCTAAAGGAATGATCACTCCTTGCAAGAAGTCATTGAATCACAGAATATGTTGGGTTGGAAAGGACCTTCAAAGCTGATCCAGTCCAACCCCTGCAGTGAGCAGGGACATTGGTACCAGATCAGGTTGATCACAGCCCTATCAAGCCTGGCCTTGAATATCTCCAGGGATGGGGCCTCCACCACCTCTCTGGGCAACCTGTGTCAGTGATCTACCACCCTCATGGGGAAGAACTTGAAGTCACCAACGAATTCATTAATGTGAGGCAGTTTGTAGAAAACAGGTGCTGTCTAAATATTCAATTCAATTCGCTTGTACTTTACACACGTTTTTCCTCCTTTGAATTAAAACTTCTTTCTTTTTTATGATTTTCTTTATCACTGCATGAATTAGAGATTGTAGAGTTCATGTTTTACGGCCACATACAGTTTTTGAGTAGTTCAGCAGTAGCAACACAAGTGGTCAGATCTAACGGTGCAGCTGAATCCTCCATATTCTCCTGCCTGTGAGATCTTCCAATTGTCTGTGACACTTCACATTTTTAAAGAAATTCTGTCAATAACGAGTTAAAAAAGGAGAGGAAAGAGCGTTTGTAATGCCATCACCGTGATCCTGCTGTCTTCCTCACCCTTCACAGAACCAACATCCTAACCCTTTCAGCATCAAAAAAATACTTACGTCACCCAACACAAAGTAAGCTTTGCCCCAGTTTCCTCCTTATCTCCTTCCCTCTGCAGACTTCACTGACTTGCTACTCAATCAGAAACAGAGCAGCAGGAAATGCAGGGACTGGGGCACTGCACCTGATTTAGAGATTTTTCTGAAGGTTCTCTGATTCCCTACAGAAAATAACAAAACAGAACCTAGCTCTGTATTATGCAGGTGAAGCCACATTTCAGTGTGTTTCAGGAAAAAGAAAAAGCAGTAGCTAACAATGCATGTCTAACTGACATACTAAAAAATTAATTAGATTGTGACGAAGCCTAAATTCCATCAAAAGTGAATGGCAGTTCCAGCGAGTGGCCTTTGAAAGCAGCATGTGAGGTGTGGAGGCATTGTGTCTTGAGTGATTCACCACACCCAGTAAATGAACACACTGAGTACTGCCAAAGCCTGGAATCTGTGTGTGCACAAAGGACTGTGCTGCCAAAGGGCACTGACACAGCCATGGTTAAATCAGCCAGGCTGTTCTGAAGTTAATTCTCCCCTCGATCCATCCTGCCCACCTCCAGTTACTGCACTTTGACAACCTGTTAGACGATGAGTCCGCATTCCCTAACCCAGTGGTTATGGGAGAGGCTGCAAAGACTTTCTGGAAGTAGATACTGAAGTCCAGTGACTCCAGAGCAAATATTTCTAGAATGTACTCTATCATGTAGCAGATACCTGAATAAATAGCTGTGTCCTAAAAGAAATCAATAAAAAAGCATCTTTCTAGGCAGCACAGGAGAAGCATTATTAGAAGCAACCATTAGCAGCATTCCTGTAACGCAAGAGAAGCTCTCAAGTTTTCTGAAATCCTAGAATAACTTGTTTCACATACTTAATACAAGACGAAGCAGCAACAGAAACTCTGAGATTGCTTCTCAACCAGACTCATTTTGCCACAGACTAAGGTCTGACATCCTTTAGAAATAGTAAAGAATGGACATCTTTCACTGGAACCAACCAAACTCTTCCATACCTTCAATCTGCTATTGCAGAGAAAGTTCATTTACTAAATACCAGCATCAAACCAAGTGGCAAGTTCTGAAAACAATTCTTGTCAATGCAAAGCATGACAGTGCTCATTATGGAAGTGAGGAAAGTACCAGAGAAGATAAGAAGAATTTTAAGTGGTACTGTAGCAAAGTTAATGAAAATAAAACAGGATTTCCATGTCAATTCAACAAAAAGACAAGAGCTCCATATCATAGTAAGAGATACTTGCACTTAAGTAACCAGTAAAATCTCAAAACATGTCTTGACTGAAAATAGTAAGTTAAGACTTATCAGTAAATGAACAAGACAGTGAAAACTATTACATGCTGAGTTACAAGCAACATAACTAATTCCTGTAAAATCACAAAACTAGTTCTTTTCATTTTCAGGTGATGTCTAAGTCACACTGCCTGGTATTGGCAGCACGATCACAGCATGGTTTGGGTTGGAAGGGACCTTAAAGCCCCCCCAGTCCAACCCCTGCCATGGGCAGGGACACCTCCACCAGCCCAGGCTGCTCCAAGCCCCGGCCAACCTGGCCTTGAACACTGCCAGGGAGGGGGCACCCACAGCTTCCCTGGGCAACCTGGGCCAGGGCCTCACCACCTCAGTGGAGAGCTTGGTGTGATTGGCAAACCTGACAAGGGTGCACTCAATCCCACTGTCTGTGTCACTGACAAAGATGTTAAACAGTGCTGGTCCCAATACCAACACCTGAGGAATGCCACTCATTACTGCTCTCCACTTGGACAGCAAGAAGTTGACCACAACTCTTTGAGTGCAATCATCCAGCCAGTTCCTTACCCACTGAGTGGTCCATTCATCAAATCCATGTCTCCAATTTAGAGACAAGGATGTCATGTGGGACAGTGTCAAATGCTTTGCACAAGTCCAGGTAGAACCAAGTCTCATTTCTCCTATGCATAACAAACATGGATGTGTGAATGACACAAGAGAGGATGGTGGGAAGTAAATGATATAACAAGTTCTAAGGCAACTAAAATTTAAGTGAAAGGCACTTCAAATTTCTGGCACTTAAAAGTTTTGGGGGAGAGAGACTGCAAGGATGAAGTCTGCAGTGGACAGTGAACATCTTACACCCGAGTCATTTTCATCATCTAACGACTGGCTGTCTACACATGCCCACAGAGAGGTCACAGCAGCCCAAAATCCAAAGGCAGTGCTTGTGAAGAGTCTTCTTGGGGATTTACTTATGACTTTACAGCAAAGACAGATCTACGGTCAGTTCCCTCATAACTCCCTCTCTACAGCTGGGCTCAGAATTCAGCTCAGGAGGCGGCAGGAAAAGAGAAGATTCAGCATTTTTCCTCCCACTGCACAATGGCACAGTATCCAGATAACTTTCTCTGAAGAGCTTTTAATTAAAAAAGCAAACAAACAAACCCATTATTTGAACTTTTAAAAGCTCAGTTAGGTAGGCCTACAAGAAGTCAGTTGCGATTCTCCTATCTCTCTGTCCTTACTTCATTTATGTTTCTATTGAATATTTTTAAAACACAGTAACTTAACTTGCATAAATATTTTGGCTTAAGGACCACTTAGATTATTTGTGTGAAATGGAGCAACGTGTTTGTGACAACTCGCTCTGATCTTAAGGAAAACAAGCATCATTAGAAGTCCTTAACAACCATTAGGATGCTAAAAGTCCACTTCCTGACCCAAGAGAAATATCAGGATGAAAGGATATGAAGAAAAGAATAAAGTTCCCAGTACACAGCAGCAGAGATTTGCAATTCATTTTCTCCCAATATAGCTTTATCGTAACTAAAATCTGATCTTATCTATACCTAAGAGATCTCATTAAAAGAAAACATAAGGACTAAGAAAGGTAAATCCCAATGTTACCAGTAACAACAGCTCAGAAGAAAGAGCTCCAGAGGACCAAGTAAAACCTACAAAAAGTACTCAGAAAAGTTTATTTTACCTCAGTCTTTATAATGCCTGACACTCCTTATACCACAACAATGCATTTAAAGGTCACACAGAATCACAGACCGTTAGGGATTGGAAGGGACCTCAAAAGCTCATCCAGTCCAATCCCCCTGCCGGAGCAGGAACACCCAGATGAGGTTACACAGGAAGGCGTCCAGGCGGGTTTTGAATGTCTGCAGAGAAGGAGACTCCACAACCTCTCTGGGCAGCCTGGTCCAGTGCTCTGGCACCCTCACTGAGAAGAAGTTTCTTCTCAAATTTAAGTGGAGCCTCCTGTGTTCCAGGTTGTGTCCGTTACCCCTTGTCTTATCATTGTTTGTCACCGAGAAGAGCCTGGCTCCATCCTCGTGACACTCACCCTTTAAATATTTATAACCATGAATGAGGTCTCCCCTCAGTCTCCTCTTCTGCAAACTAAAGGTCCTACATTACTATTTTGGTTTTATCACCTGGAAAATGGATGTTTATTCTTTTCATTTTTAACTTCAATTCACACTGTAATATAACTTCCAATTTTAAAATGATGAAGCTTAAGCCTTTAGCAAACATGAGGAAAAAGGTATCTGTACTTACGCTTCGTTAAGGGGAACAAAAATGAAATCTTTCTCAAAAATGTCAACGTGCCGCGTCCATGTTTTTACTCGCCCGTGTCGTTTTTGTTGTATTCTGCAAGAAGAAACCAACACAGGATTTGAGGGTGGCTCATTTTAATTACAAGACTACTTTCTCCAGATATTTTAACTAACAGCCTCTTTAGGTTTTCAAGGCATATTCAGTATTTGTTATAGGTCTAGGTGCTTCCTAGACTTCTGTTTCTATCACAATATTGTCTATAAAGATTTCATCTCTGTAAAGCATTTGTTCTTGTACTGTTCAGTCTTCTTTTGCTCTTAGTTAAACTGACTGCTCAACAGACTTACGAAAGGTTTGAAGTTTCATGAATATTTCTTCTCTCTCTTTGATTAAGGCGTTTGTAGAAGAATGAACTGAACACGTGTATTCTATCAGCATCTTCTTTTTTCAGTTTTTCAAGTACCAAATACCTAATTGGTAGAAAATAAGAAATATAAATGAAATAATAAATACAATAAATATTTATAATAAAATGTAATACAATAATAATTAATTGAGAGCAAAATAATGATATATAATAAAATAATAAATAAATTCATGGAGGTGTTAACTCAGTGTATTCACCACCAGAGTAAAAAGGGCAGTCAACAGTGCTGCCACCTCACCAAATTATTGCAGCCTCATACAAAACAGCTGTAAGAATATTAGAGCTAATTAACCACAGGAACTAATGAATGCAAAATCTGTATCAATATTTCAAGGTATTAAGTGCTCTTCTCTGTTGCTCTGCTGCTCCTGTATTTATTTTTATAACATCACAGAATCACAGAATATTAGGAGTTGGAAGGGACCTCAAAAGATCACTCAGTTCAACCCCTGCCAGAGCAGAATCACCCAGAGGAGGTCACACAGGAACACGGCCAGGGGTTTTGAATGTCTGCAGAGAAGGAGACTCCACAACCTCTCTGGGCAGCCTGGTCAGGGCTCTGACACGCTCACAGTAAAGTTTTTCCTCATGTTCAGGTTGAACCTCCTATGCTCCAGCTTGCTCCCAAATATGGCAGGAAAACAAATCTTCAGTGAGTCTGTTACGTCACGACCCATCTAGGAATGTCTCTTTGTAACTGAAACACCAAATCCCCAAACACTTCCAGAGCGATGCACTCATTTTCTGTTCACCTCTAAGTACTGTAATAGACTAAACATTATATACACACCCCTCATGTGTAGAATAAACACAGAAGCATGTAACAATTTAATACGCTTCTAACATCTGCTGCATCAGTGACACCAAGAATTTATGCGTTATATTAGCCAAAACAAATGAAATTCCAGGGAACACAAATACTCTGGGAAAAAACCAATTGAACTTAAAAAGGCTTTTTAAAAGAAATTTTCAAGAACCTTTTTTCCAAGTGAGAACAAAGTCGCTGTCAAGCAGGATAGGGCAAGGAACCAAAATTTCTTGCAAGGATACAAAGCAACCTTTAAAATCAGAGCTGTACACAGTCGGAGACCAAGTGCTATCAACTGCCCCATGAATTTTCAATGCCAGAACTTTTCAGGTTTCAGAGTAAATGACTAGAAACTGATCTGAAATAAAACTTACTTTAAATAAAAATCAATAATAACGTCGTTTAAAAATTCTCCTTCATTCAGACAGTGGAGGTCTTCATTGGTCACAGAAATCCCCCCTTTAGCTGGAGGAGGTGGATAAACTATCAACCTGAGAAGAAAAACACATTCGATATTAAATATGAAATGCCAAAAAACCCCTCAAGCAAATTGTCACAGGGCAAAGATAAATATCTTACTTTTCTATGGGACCAATAAAAACCGTATGTGGTTCTCCAATTTCTTCATCATCATCAAAATACGGTAACTGTTTGTTTCGCTGCTGCATTTTGGACTCAGAAGCAACCTGAAAAGCATGAAGTCAACATTAATTTGCAGACTGTCCTCAAATCTACCAAAAAGCCACTAAAGCTTTGCCAAGTCCCACAGTGGAACAGCCATTGCTTTTGAGGACTTCAAGTTTGGTTTTTCCCTTCCCTAGCTCATTTATTACACTTTGATATTTACTCATTTCTTGCCAAGCCACAAAACTTTCAAAATCTTTAAGAAGTGGTTTTGTTCCAATAAAGCGCACATTAAATTTAACTACAACACTGCGACTTTATTTCTCGTTTGAATTACTGTAATTTTGCCAGTAGATGAATCTGGAAACAGTTTTGTTGTCTAATTACAGTACAAATTCCTCTTCCCTTTATAATTTTTAAATGACAACACTGCAGACCGTTGCACAACCTTACGACCAAACTGAACACGCTAAGAAGTATTGTGAATGCACAGGCTATTTCCTACAGTTTCATAACCCACCATCCTCGTAGAAAAGCCACAAGAAACTGCTAGGATTTATTTTATGTCCAGTGAGTAGCACACTGTCTTTAGCGTATTTGTAACCCAAACAACGTAACGACTTTGTTCTGAAACAGAAATATAGTTACATTTTTTATTTTGTTTTCTCTGTGAGACGGGCTGCCTTTGGAATTGTCTTCTAAGCACTTCGTGAATGCAACAAGCCTGGCATTGGCTTCTTCAAAGGAAATTTTCACAAAGAAGTCAGAAATATTATTTCTGATACCAATGTCAGTGATTATTTTTTCAAATATTGAGTTTGCGTGAGGATCAAGACCAGTTTCAAAAATCAAAATGATGTACTGCTCTTCTTGACCTACAGAAAAGCAGAGAGAAAATTATTCATTTAGAAACAAAACAAAAGATGCTGCAATTATGAACGGGTTTCAAAGAGTCGAGCACCAACACGTGTGCACGCTGCTGATAACACAAACAGTAACACAGGTGTGTGGAGAGGATTAACCACCAAACCCTGCCATCCACACTGGTAAAACGACTGCATTCACCTTCTGTCTTCGTCTAGAAATGTGAACCATTGCACCTGATACATTGTTAATACAAAGCCAAAACAGATTTTGAAATGACAGCCTCTCTGCTCACTGACAGTAAGTCTCTGTAATCAATTCTTTTTCTTCTTATCCTATCCTATTGTTTCAATACAACTCCAGAAATTATATTTTCAGAGTCATTTCCTCTGCCTAATTTCTAATTTCATGCCCTAATTCCTCACAGGTCAACACAATGAACTCTAGTCTGGCTCTCTCAGAAAAATATCAATCAAGATACATTCATCTGTGGAGATTTATTAGAAAAGGAGAACTGCATTAAGAATGCAGATGAGCATTTGTGCTCTCAAAGTTTATTATAAAAACGGCTTTCATATCCTTAAACCCTTCAACACATACACGGTATTTTATTTTTAAAAATTTCAGCCTCGATTTCTCTTACTTTCAGATGGATGTGACTGCAAAAGGGGAAGGACAAAAAAAAAGAACGATGGTGACATGCCCTAAATTAAACAAGAAACACTACATGAGAGCCCACGATTCAGGTAGATTCATGGTCTGCCCTGATCCCAGAAGGCTACACTATAAAACATCGCTGCTTTCTGAACGTTGTAAGTATTAAAGTCACTGCAGCAGGTAAGCACAGAGGTTGCCAGCCTTTTAGGTAAAACAGTCTCTAAGAATCGCTTTTACGTGGATATACATTAGAGATACTCAGAAACTGTGACAGGTAGAAAAAACGCTACTTTATCTTGGGGTAGCAAGCAAGCAGGACCACTGCTTAGAAACTGAACTGAATAGAGGGATAAAAAGTCCATTTTTGAGACGACCGTCTCCAGACTTAAATGGGAAAATAAGCACGATGCTTTTTTAAGAAGAGGATACAAACTGTATGCCACACATTAGAACCACAAAGTTCTAACAAAACTACTCTCACTGATTCTAGGCACGCGTTGTTGGGTACAGAAGTACAAAACTTTCACAGAAGAAACAGTTATTTTTCTCTGATCAGATTTCCGTTACCACAGGAACTGAAGTCTCTTAAGGATCCGATCCACTGGCAACCAGTTTTCCTTTCTGCAAAGTATGCATCTCAACAAGGAAAGGAATTTAAATTGTCACGGTAATCAGAATTTTCATCCCTATACAGGTGAAGGGATCTCAGCACCCAGAGGAGCAAAGCCCTGCTTCCAGGTCCTGCAACATAAATAAACCAAAGATGTCTCTGGCCCAGTGAACACCGTGTGAACAGAACACCATTCTCTCACACTTACTACTGCCAGCCCTAATAAATCTCGTCTTTCTTCTGGGACAGTGGCTTAGCTCCAACAGGTCAGCCTACACCTTTACAAAAAGCTGGAGACTGTGAGCCAGCTCAAGCAGCTGTTGTAGAAATACCACACACTCACATCATCTGAAACATAAAGCAGCAGTAAGCTGCACTAAGAGGAATTATTGAGGCAGTCAGACACAGGAATAGGATTGAGGGTGCAAATCCCAGCCTCACGTAGCTGCAGGAACCTGTTTTTGTGTAAGAGGAGTTTCACACAGGCACCACCACTTCCTTCTGGTTATTGTTAACTCGGTGTGAAAAACAACTATTCAGCAGCATATTTCCCATTCCCCGCACACAGAATTTAGGTGTCTGGGTTTGGGGTGATCCTATTTTGGAGACTGGGCACCGACACACAATTGCTTACAGAGCTACTGTTGCTTAAAGTAACTTTACTGCTTACAAAGCAAGTAACAACTGTGTTAGCACAAAGCACTCCTGAGTATCAATACAATGTAACAGTGGGGTGTAGAACTACCTCAGCACCACAGCTTCAGAGGGAAGAGCTGAGGGGAGAAAGTGAAGTACAGATATAAATAACCACGACATTTAACCTAAAAATAAGCCTATTTAAGGGGAAAGAGGACTCTCTGCTAATTTAAAAAACAGTGTGCAAATAAAGATGCCAGACCCTTGAGGAAATCTATGTTGAAATTAAACTGAATTTTACATGTGGAGGCAATCCTTTTATTTTCCAAGCAGGTTTTGGTCTGCATTACAACATCACTACAAGCATATGGGAAAGAAAACCCAAGCCAACCCACACACCAGTTTCTACTGAAACTAAGGCCTGCAAGCAGAACAGCACAGAAAGCAGAAGTAAGAACACCAAAAGCTGTCATATAAATGTAAAGGTCCGTATACAGAAGCTAAACAAACCAACATGTTCTCATTCAGCACAAATATTAGTGAAAACAGTCACACTAAAGCGAGTACATGTTGTAACCAATAAGAGACTGGACAAACACACGACTCCAGTTTAGCCACGCTGTTCTGAACTGGACTCAGCAGCCCGGGAAGGTGATGGTGTCTGCAAGAACACCACACCTGGCCCAGACATCGATACCAGTTTTATTCTTCAGTGCAGTAAGTCATGATCCAAACCATTTAAACACAATTTAAACTGAAGTGGTAGCTTAAAATGTTTCTACTTACTGTCTCCTTTGCATTCGTACCAGACGTTATCTTTACTCATTTTCAGTTGGTCTCTCAGGCTACTACAGGTCGATGGTACTGTTTGTAGGAAAACTACTGGTAATTTTCGGACGCTACACCATTCACATTTGGTAAGTTCTGAAGTTTTCAGGTTAATCTCTCGGATGTCGCTTTCTGATTCTAGAAGAAAATCATGACATTATATTAAATTACAGTAAATACACGTAGGTTTCCTTTACAGTTTCCCTCTTGGTTTTAGCAGAAATCAGTATGTGCTCATTAACTTTCTTTAATGTTTTTAGAGTTTTAAAATTAACACATATCCAGGAAGCGTCTGTTAATGAATTAACTGAACTCCACCATCGCCTTTCAGGAAAGAAATCAGAAACAAACTGTTTTCTTCTCACCAACTTTAATCCAGGGTTCTTTTCCCCACAGAAAAAAGCCAGCATTTCCAGTGACAATTTAACAATAGCTTTGTATATCTTTGTAAATTTATCTTTGACCGAGTTCTCTTATGAAAAATAACTTTAAAATGATGAGGAGAATAAACACATACAGAGAAACAACCTGATTGCCTGAGGAAAATTAGTTATTACACTCAATTTACTACCGAAGAGCACCATGGTAAATTATTAACACTACATCTGATGCTGCCAGTGCCAATGTTGAGAATTTTATGGGATTCATTGAATTATAAAACTGGAAATAAAAAATGCGTGAAGCCAAAATTCTCTGAATTTGGTGAAAAGACCCCAAAGTTCAATGCCAGCATGGAAGAAGAGCCCCGCTCTGAGTTTGGCTGCAGCAACAAATGCTTCCTTCAAGCCGACTGGGCAGCATTTACTGCCCAGGACAGGATTTTGCCATCACCATAAACACCCTACATGGACCTAACCAGTCCATCTCCTTGCACTCGTTCTCCTTAAACTCCCTGGGGATTTACACAGGAGAAAATGAAGCCAGTAACTCAATGGAGGTTTACAGATGACTCCAGAGTCAACCCACGGTGCCGAGGCACACAGGTCCTTCTCATGGTGTCTAGAGAGAAGGTCCTTGCCAAAACACGAGCTATTGGTCTTTGGAGGAAACTGAATCCTTGTAACTGTGCTTGGACTGAGATGAATTATACTGAATTTCATGTGAGAGGAAGACTCTGCAGATGAAAATTTAGATCATATTCATCCTTTTGCATCAAGACAGGAATCTCAGAGTATATTTCTCTGTAAACACCTTTACCTGTGAACACCATTTCTTCTAACACTGATGTAAGACAGACAATAGGACTGAGCCATTAAAGGCAACGTGAACAGGGGTTTATTTTACCCATTAGAAACAGGAAGCTGTTTCCTTGAAACACCAGTTGGGAGCTGCAGAAAACCACCAAGGGATGTGGAGAGAATTTTGAGAACTTGAAATATATTTATACGTGTGAAAACAAGCTCGAGGCAGCACACCCAGTACTGCTGTTTCTACAGCTGCTCAAAGCATTTGCCTCTCCCTGAAAAAGCATGATCATAAGTAATCAATCTAAAGAAAATAAAACATTAGGTATCATTTTTTATATCAAGATCCTTACTTCTGTTATTCTGGGAATACACCCATCTTCCTCCAGCTGCAAAACCCAAAAAAGCCAAATGGACGAGTGCTATGTGTTCCCATCAACACAGCTGTAATGAGTTGCCATTTTTATGTTATCGAGGGATCAAGTCCCATGGAAATCACTTCACCATACAGCTCTTGTGACTAAAAATTGACACGTTTTCATTTTCTACCAATTTTACTAAGCTTTTTAGTGTTTTTAAATGCATTTAATGTAGGAAAACTGGTAGTTTCTATACATCTAAATGTTAAATGCAACAGAAAGTGAAATACTTGACTGAGCAATGGTTACACTTATCTTTACAGATCATGAGACACCTTTTTGCATGCAATAATGACAAAATACAATAATTCTCTTTTACAAATAACAGAAGTTAAAATCTGAGAGGACTGCATCTTTATGGAAATTTAAGATTAAGTGAAGGAGGCCAAGCTTTTTTTCCAGGCCTAAAGCAAAACCTTACAAAAGAAAACAAAAGGAAAGAACAATGGTTATAAGCTCACCATTTCCTAAACTATGTATTACTTTCAGTAACATGAAATAGGCAACCTGTAGGCTAGAGAAGAAAAAAATTAAGAGAGATGTAGACACCCAGAATCATTTATCACATACATAACAAAACCAGGATCGAAATTTCTCTATGATTCTGCTGTTAACTCCTCCAACAGTCACTTCATTCAAAATGTGCACATTGAGTATTAACATAAAACGAAAGATGTACTCACCCTCTTGACTCTCTAGTCGTATTTTGATATAATCCAGGCAAAACTGTGGAAGACAACACAGTAATAAGATTTAACTTCTTCTCCAAACCAAAACTGACTTAATTTCTTTTAACTGGTAGTACACATATTTCAATTGCCTAAGTACTTGAATAACAAAAATTTTAAAATAAAGATGTAAAATGGTGTGGTTTTTTTTTTAAATGAAGCATACATTTTAGCACAACTCAAGGAATCAAGTCTATTCTTTACTCCCCACTGCCTCTTTCAGTCATAGTGACTGCTGAAACTTAAGATCTCTTCTAACTACTCTGTTTTCAAAAAGGTTTAAAATACTCTAAAATATACCACGAATCACAGGGAGAAAAGAAGTCTTCAAAAGAGAATGTCCTCTATTTTTTAGTATTTAAGCAAACATTTAAAATTTAAGCAAAAAAAGAATTAGTATTTAAGCAAATCAAACAGCAGGGTTCTGCAGAGAGGTAGAAAGAACAAGTAACACCTCTCTGCTATTTATGGGGTTACCCCAGCAAGAAGTGTGCATTTTATCTCACTTACTGCACACAACTAATAGTCAATGTCTCCTTGACGGTCTCCATGTAACTTAGAAAGTTAACAAAAAAATATACATTCTTCTACAGAGGCAAAATTATTCACCTGCAGACACGGCTTTTCCTCCCACCTATCAATATCCATTTGTTGACAACTGTTGCCTTCAATTTTCTTAACAAATATATGTAATTGATAAGGCTCCCCAGCTAAACAAAGTGATTTTGCATGGGTTTTGCAGGCATGGTGTTTCTGTTAAACACCAGCACTGGACAGTATGCATTGGTGTGAAACAGTACTTCAGGATTCTGTGAAATTGGAGACACACTTACCTCCACAAAGGCAATACATGATGTTGTTTAAGTATGAAAATAATAACGTCCACCAAAAGAGAGAAGGAGATGAGTGAAATACCGCAATACATGATGTTGTTTAAGTATGAAAATAACAACGTCCATCAAAAGAGAGAAGGAGATGAGTGAAATACCAAGTTTACTCACAATCACAGGTTCCACTACCATTCTTCGCAGTGTTCCTATCCGTATACTTCGACAGTTCAGGATGACACTTTCACAGGAATTTTGGTAATTTAGAGGTGCAGCCTCAGCGACAATCTCTTGAGAGATCACTTTACGACGTTTTATTGGAGTGTTAGACACAATGTTCCCAAACTGAAAAGCAATTTGCAAGGTTTCAGAACATCTCGCTGAGATTTATGGCACAAACAAGCTTGTTAAAAACCAGCGACTACATTTTCAGCTACTTTTCTGTTGGTCAATGAGATCACTTACTACAGCATCCACCTCAACCATATACAGAGGGTAGGAGTTTTCTAAAGGACTTTTTCAAACGGCTGAAGATGATAATATTGCTAGATTACAGAAAAACAAAACATAAGCTGACACTTTAAGACATTTTGTTAACATTCGCAAATCACAAATAATGCTTCTAAAACTGCCAAAACCAATCTAGTTTTCCTCATTTTGAAACACCGTGCAGCCTGGCAAAACAAGGCTATTTCAAATACATTTCACTTGTTTATATAAAAACACTAATGCTATAAAAGCACCACAATGTTGGTGGGGTTATTTTTTCTTTCAGTTTTTGTAAGTCCAAGCTTTGGCGACCGCAAACACTGAATTATTACTGAAATGTAGCGCATCACCACATCGGCAGGAGCAGAATCTTCAAGAAATGCAAGTAAAGACGCCAAATCCAAATTCTTTAAAGCAACTCTACAGAGCTATTGAGATGTTTTTAGGACAGATTCCAGGGTCAGAAGGCTGAACACTAAGAGAAGGCCACGCGAAGTTTGGCTCCAGCTCAAGGAGATGCTGCCTCAAGCTGTGATTGCAACAAAGTCCCCTCTTTACCAACAGAGCAATCTTACAAAAACCTGTTCAAATCAAAGAAAGCTGGCAGCCATCAGGTTAATATATTTATTAGTTGTACTTCTTATATTGCTTGACTTTGTTGGTTTTCTGTACACTACTCTTGTCTCTGGTATTTATATTGTTTCAGAAAGCTGTCCATTAATAAACATGCTTTTGGGTTACAAAGTACAATTAAACTCCCACAGGAAAACATTTTAAGGGATTCAATATTTCTATTAAGATTAAATCTCAACAGTTATTTCAGAAGTCCCTAATCCTCAGCCCATCGTGGCCATAATTCAAAATATACCTTTGGATGCTTCATTTAAATACAGATAATGAAAATATTTTCCTAGGACTCTTGTTGAAGTCAGCTTTACATTTTTTTCTGCTGGTCCAGCTAAATATTATTAAAAGCCCAAAACTCAAATCACAGACAAGCAGTAAAACAGTAAACATTAAAGTGGTTCTATATTCAAATAGCCTAAAAAATTGTGTTTCTCTTGTTTTCAAAAGCAAGCTCTTCTCTACTTTTGTCTAAAATATGCAGTTAATTCCCAATCTTAAAACTGGTTCCTAAAGACTACTGGACAACAGTGCCCTCATAATGCAACGCCTTCAATTAATCCATCACATAACAGCTGAACAACTCAAATTTAAAGTTATTTATCACTGAAGCTTCTAGCTTCACCGCTTTAATGTACGCTAGAGGTTCACAGCTTTATATTGATAGCGGTGACTAATTACACACCACATTAAAAACATCCATCATTTCATTAATTACAGCACTAGAATGTTACCTTCTGAATCAGACACAGCACGAAGGTTTGGGTATCACTACTTCAGTGTTCTTACTCAGAAAACACCCAAAATCTGAGCCTGCAGGTGGAAACCTGAGCAGGTACCCTACCCTGCTGGGCCAAACTGACAACAGTGACGCTGGAAAAGTGACCCAAAAATGGTTTGAATCAGCACCATTAATTCGACACCAGTGGCCACAGGGAATTTATTCTTTTCAGTGGCTCACTACTGAGGTGGGTAAATTTTTAATACACAGCACTTAAGGAGTCTGCTCATGGTGCGTTTTTTGTCTTCGTTTACCCAATTCTTGCAGTGGTACTCAGCTGAAAAACAAAAACTCACCACAAAATCTTGAAAGTAAGTGCTATTAACTGGGACAGTTGTCAAAGCATTTTCATTCTGAAGGGTCACTGCTGTTCTCAGAGTCTCCTTGCATGTTTAACTCGTATGTAGGCAACAGGGATACCAACATCATTGTACAAACTAAGTAGGCCCTTGAGTTTTACACAGATACCCTGCCCAGTCTCAAGGAGCATTCATTCAACAGAAAAGCATCTGTGTTAAAATCAGAACTCAAATGTTTATAAGCACTTGTACAATGAACACATTTTCTCATGTTTCCAGTATTACACAAGCAGAGATATTACCCGATGAGCCGCTAAAGAAGAAAAGCAATAAAATACAGTCAACTTCTGACAATGCAAAACAAGCCTTCACATTTTCCATTTATGATTTGATTTCTGTTTTCTTTAAACAAAGCATTAAATAGTACCTGATCTTTCATTCTTGCTTTTCGTGGTAGTGTGACTGCAATTTCTGTGTCTGTTGTTATACTACCTATTCTCTGTTCTACTCCACAACTGTTTTCCTTTAACGCTGCTTCCACCTTTCCTGTAGAAGGAGCTGGGGAGGAGCGGGCTGAATCTGCAGGACGAGGTGAAATGCTTTCCATTCTCCTAGTGCTGCCACTATCCTCCTCCTCATCATCATCACTGGACAAAACAACTAAACAGAAAATAGGAAATTCTCAACCACTACATTTTGCTGTTACAGAAATTTCTTTTCAAGCAATAGGTTCAAAGTAATTTATGTAATTGTCCTGCAGTGCCAAAAACGTCCATATTTATCATTAGATTACGCTTTTAGTAACGTTTATTTGGAATCTACTTGCAGGCGCTCTCTCCCTCATTTTGTATTTCTCACAACTGACTGTGCAAGAAATAGGTACTGTTAATTTGCCTCTGGACACACGAGTGAACCCAAACATTTCTTGGTTCAATCCAGAATTGACAGTGAAAAACACAATTTAAAACTGGCAAGAGAAATGATGACTGAAATTGTTCCAGTTATAAGACAACATGGTCTAGTAAACTAAGCATGGAACCAGATACACAGTTACCAAATTCCAGTTCCTTCTTGCTTATAAATTAATTTCAGTTTACACAGAGAAAGCACAAAAAAGAACAGTTTACAAATTATGAAATTTAAATAAATGCGTAGCTCAAAAGGAAAGAGGAAAAAATATCAAAATAAAAAAAATCAAAGAGTGTCTTCCCCTTTAGGAGAATGACTGATGGAGTTCTGCTACCAATGCTTTTCTTAAAATTATACAATGTCTTTTTAAAAACAAACAAACAAACGATTCATGAAACAGTTTTTCTTTTCCCCAATGTTCACCGTTCTTAAAAGGCTCTTTCCTTTTCTTAAAAGGAAATGATAAAAAGGTCTGTCCCTCTTCCCCAAGAACACAGCCACAGATAAACTCCATGCAAAATCAGTACTGTAACCCCGCAAGGACAGCTCCTTCATTACACAGTACTTTGTGTTTCCAGCTGATGGCTGTATTCCTGAAAAGGTACTTACTTGGGTCATTCAGTTCAGACGGCCTTGTACTCCTCTGTCTTAAGCTTCCTGTCAGTTTAGGATTTTTTGTCCCGGTTAGAAGACCAACTTTTCCATTCTGGCGTAGCATTGAGTGTCCTACAACCTCATTACTCAGCAGAATATCCGTGGGACCCTTCCCAACAGCAGAACTGTAAAACTTCTTTGTGTTGAACCCTGTACCTGAAGGTTTTTGCCCTGTCGAATTCTGATGTATCGAAGAACGCGACAACTGTCCCACAGATTCACTTAGCGCCACAGTTTGTCTGGAGACTCTTTGCAGATCCTTTAGAGAAGCACTTTCACAATGTCGGCATTTGGTCTGATTTTCATTTGCCCGGCCGCAATTTGGGCACTCAGTAGCATAATCAATTTGATCCAAAAGCTAGAGGGGAAAGACACACGAAATCAGGAACTGCTTAAGCACAATGACACCATTTCCAAATCTTGTGTTTCATTTCTGCTCAGAATGAAAATTAACACTGTATTAGCAATTATAGCAAACAAAAAAAGCAAACATTAAAATACAGTTCTATTTTTTTCATTTAAGAAAATCTGAAATTATCTATCAGGAACAAATGTCATTTGCAGCAACTTTTAAAAAGTGATTGATGCTGACAATTCAGATTTTCCTTCTTGTCTTTTTCCTTTCTATACATAAAAGGCTGTGCACCATTCACACATATGTATATGTGTATGTATGTATATATATGTATATATCCATCAGCAAGTAGGTCCAGTTACCTCATTTCTGTAAAAACAGTTTCACTGGACAAAACTAAAGTAACCTAAGGATGCACAGAGCAACGTTAAGAGGACTAGAAACAACCTCCTAGGTCAGGAAGTTGTTGTTACTCTCATGTACTGGATCACAAGTGCAGAATCTGGACTTCCAAGTCTAAGGGATTCAATACCAACACGTAAGTTATTGAATGTGCACCGAGTTGAATAAGGGGCACCTGCAGAACTGAAATTTGATGTATATATTGTGTCCTGGAGCACTGAGCTCAAAAGACAAAACCACTGTACCGTGAACTGCTGAAAAGAATAAATACCCACATCCCACAAAAAACTTTTTGAATCTATTCCACCCTCGGCAATAAACACTGTTTCAATGAAGAGGACTTCCTCAGGTGTTGGATCTTCAATAATTTTTAGAAACAAATGTAAAGACAATAGTCAGACAAGGAGAATCTATTATTCTGACAAAATTTCTGCAGCTTAACAAAGCTACACATACCATAGCAAAACAGATACAAAATAACCTCCTGATACCAGCATATAAAATGTATCAGACCCGTAAAACCTGAGTGGTAGAATAAGACAGTGACATGAAAACCAGTGCTGTGCCTCTGTTAAAACTGCATCCTGTAACGGAGCACCAAGACACCGTTAATCACACTGAGACATTTCAGACAGTAAAATACTCAACAGAAGTTACCAATGAAGGACCTTAAGTAGAGAATAATTGCACCCCTCTACTTCAACCACACTCCAAAATTTAAAACCAACTTCCTCGCCATGGTTTGAGCCTGCATCTTGATGCTAAGAGTAGCAGTGTTTCATTAACAGGCACACTCTTTTTTTACCTCTATTTCTAGATAAGCGACTACTTAAGCAGATGAGTTCTACCTAAATGTGTCTGCCTCATAACTTGTATAATACAGGGTCTTTTTTAACTGTGCAATCCGCAAAATATAAATACCATATGCCCTATACAAACACTCTGCCCTATCTCTTGATGAGGCAGCATCACAAATGTTATCATTCCTTTTTTGAATTCTCAGAATAAAAATATGGTGTTTTCACCTTTTTTAAGCTTACTGCTTGACACTTTTACCACAGGCGCTCAGCTCTTGTGTCTGACAAAAAAGTAACTGGTTCCCATTCAGGACTGTTGGTGTTCTCAACTTAGCCAGATTTCTAAGATACGCATGGGAAAAAGTACCAGATGTAATTATTAAATACTGTTTACAAGCGCAGTCTGTCTGCTGGCTTTGGAAATGAAATCATGCCCCTGGAACAATGTAATCAAGGCTGGCGGGTTTTTATCAGGGAGACACAGAACAGCTTGTTTTAGCAACGTGCTCAGCTCGGTCTGGCTCAAGGACACCGAACCACTGATGCTGCCACGTGCAGCTCCAGTCCTCGCTTTCCACAGGTACCCAGCGCAGGAAGTGGTTGTGGAACTCAGTACCACAGCTTCAGAATAGGAATAAACTGAAAGCACACCTCGCTTTTACGTGTACAGGGTCTTCCTGCTAGAGCTAGGAGCTAGTGCAAATGGCCTACGCAGAGCGTCATGCAGCTACAAATGATGAGGCTGCTCTCCTTCCTCTTGTGCTAATTCAGGCAATTTGTAAGGAAAAAACTTTATTTATTAAAAGATGACACTTGCTGAATATTTTACTTCTTTAGTGTAAGTTGCTGCTTAGCTTGTAGAGATCACACCCATATAGACATCTGACTCAGATCAAAAACTCAGCTATTAAAATTTCCAAGTAACATTATTTCAGTTAACTAAATACATAATGGAATGTTTAAGTACGAAGTTTTTCATCCTAACAAACAGAGTCTGACCTTTTTTCAATCCACAGCAGCAAACATAACCTGATTATATATAATAATCACAGATCTTTTTTTTCCCCTCCAAGATCTCCTTACAAAGTTTTGCTTTGAGAGGCATACACTGTGACCTGTATGTGGGCATCATTTTCCATAGTAACCTGGGAAGATGGTAAGGAATACAGAGAAGCACCTTACAGGAATTTCCCAAATATCTACATCTGATGTATCCAGAAAAGCGGCAGACAAAGTGTCCTGGTTGGCTGCAGCTAGACCAGAGAAGGCCACCTGGATACCTGTGCTGGTTCCACCAAGAATCAACCACAGAATCACAGAATATCACGAGTTGGAATTCCGAGACCCTGAAAGCTCCCCCAGTCCAACCCCTGCCAGAGCAGGATCACCCAGAGCAGGTCACACAGGAACACGGCCAGGGGTTTTGAATGTCTGCAGAGAAGGAGACTCCACAACCTCTCTGGGCAGCCTGGGCAGTGCTCTGGCACCCTCACAGTGACCAAGTGTTTCCTCATGTTCAGGTTGAACCTCCCATGCTCCAGCTTGCTCCCATTGCTCCTTGTCCTGGCATTGGACATCACAGAGCAGAGCCTGGCTCCTTCCTCCTGACACTCACCCTTTCCAAATTGATCCCCATGAATGAGGGCACCCCTCAGTCTCCTCTTCTCCAAGCTAAAGAGACCCAGCTCCCTCAGCCGCTCCTCAGCAGGGAGATGCTCCACTCCCTCATCATCTTTGTGGCTCTGCGCTGGACTCTTTCAAGCCAAGCAAGCAAGCAGCTTCAGAAGAGGTACTTGCATCTTTGCAGTACCTCTGTCTTTACTGTTATGAGTACAGAAAAATCGCACCCCCAAAAAACCCCCATCTGTCTAAGAGTGAAATACTGCTCCTGCATTTCATAGACTGCAAACCAAAATTATCAGTTTCTGGTTTACTGATCAGGAGGCAACCAATTAAAACATAGGTTGTTTTACTTCCCAGTGCAGCATCCATTTGTTCCAATTAGAAAGTATTTCATAGCTAGTATCAATATTAACACTTAAATATCTCTACCACTATAACAATTTTTTAAAATTTAATCATGTAAATCCTTCTCCCAGCTCTAAGGATTTTCAGCTTATTAACTTATTTTACAACTGAATATCTGTTTTTAAAACATGTATCAACCATTAAAGTTAAACAGGAGTTCACGTTTTTACAACCTGACCCACCTTTAACGGAGTTAAGCATTTTTTTGTCGCAGAAGACAGAGCCAGGTCAGACTGGTAGGAATTGCAGTGACGTTTCTGTTGCACCTTTCTCTTAATTTCAGACTCTGATTCTGACTCTGACTCTTCTGTGTTTTCCATTATACTGTCTAGGAGGGAAAAAATGCAAAAACGTTAACAATAAATGTCGACTCATGCTGTTAAAATTATGATCAACTTATTTCTTCACACACACACTAACCTGAATTTAAACATCCAACAAATGACACTGTTACAAGCATCTCATGATTTGTTGTATGAACGAGAAATAATTCCCCAAAGTAACTTTGAAAGTGTTATTAATACTATTCCAGTGACTCTTGGTGAGAATTTGTAGCTTTGGAGGAGGCTTTGGACTTGAAAATCTGTACTAAATTCATTACAATTAGAATGGCGCATCCACTACTGAAAGTGGAAAGGGATCTGCTAGATTACACTGGTGGTAATTTTCACTGAAGGGCTGCTGGTGAATGCACTTAGAAAAACTGGAAATGCTCTGTGTAATCAGGATCTATTCCTTCAACACAAGCCTCAGCAGTAAACTCCCCTGCCATATCCTGGTTTCTATTGGGGCATTCATTTAAATACTGGAAGAGAACAAAGAAAGCCGTAAATTAACAACGTAACAAATTAACTACGTACAGAGTGCGATTTTCTTTTAAGACATGTTGTATGTTGTGCAAGAGTTCCTTAATTCAGTTTAAAAGTAAAAATATAAAAGTGCTATTTATACTCCTTAGTTTAATTGCAGTCTCCAACTTTTTCGAGTCTGTATTTTTTTAAATAGATACTTTTTCAACATAAATACTTAAGAGTCCCACAAACACCCTACCATTAGAAAACATCTCAAAACTAAGGAATGACTCATTTTCAAAAAAGAAACAATAATAGGTGAGGGTTTTCTAAGTTAACTTACTTTTATGTGGGACTGGTGAAGTTCTACTTCACATTAACCTAAAAAGGCCCAGCACAGTAACTGACCAGCGCAGATGGCTCAGCAGCTGAACAGGTTTACAGTTTTATTTACTGTGTTACATTTTACACACACTAACAGTGCTGCAGAAGTGCCTGTATTTCAAGAGCTCAAGAATAAGCTGGGGGCTTGGGCTCACATTTCACGATCTCCAGAGATCTCTTCAACCTCCAACAATCCTACATTTTCCCAGTTTCAGTTGTTTTAAAAATAACTGAAGTCTAATTTAAAATTAATTACAACGTGACTGAACAGGTTGCAGAAATCTGTCAAAAGGAGAGAAATCCTCCCTGCATGCACCAACTTGTATAGATCCAGAATAACGTGACCTAAGGGTACGAATGGATGTAGCGAAGGTTACACAAAGTTTGGCAACAACAACACCCGCCCAGAGCAGGTATTCAAAAAATGATTCTGCTTAAAAGAAATGAGAACTCGAAACATAACTTACCCACTCCTTGAGACCGTGGTAACCGAATGTGGTCTCCTTCTACCTTCTGCAGCTGAGGGGGGTATTCTTTCCTGGAAAATCAATTAGATGTACGGTTGTTCTTTTGACAAACACCTTTATAACTTAGCCACAATCATGTATGAACAGAATGAACCTGAAATGGAAGCTATGAACAAGTAACTTTTCCTATTACATGCCACTTGGACATTTAAAAAGATACCAGATCACTAGGAACAGACACAGTACACGTCTTGAAAGTGTTTCTGACCTAAATCCCATTTGATAGTAATCAAGAGTCCAGAAGCTTCTCACTTTCAGACCCAAGTCTTCAAAGACTGAAGCCTGCATCTCCTCATTCATGAAGTGCAAACAGCTACTTTTAAAATCCAAACCTAGAAACAACTATTAATTTAATATCAAAGTACATTCCACAAGTTCCACAACTTAAAAAGACAGGAAGAGAAGATGCAAAACAGAGGAAAGAGATCTGATGTCAAAAACTGTTGTGGCCAAAAAATAAAAAGAACAGAGACAGGAGAAGACATAGTTTCTATCTATTCATTTTAAAAATATAGTAATATAGACAAATCAGCGGATACTAAAACTCCTGTTGGTATAGTTTGTATAACACACATATCAGATATTTTCATGCCTATTAATGCAACAGAAATCATCATAGTAAGATTTTTTGAGCCTCCTGAAAGGTGTTTTCAGTTTACAAGCTGTCAAAACGCTCTACTGCCAAAGGAAGATTCCTGCAGCACCTCAGTTCTGTCTGTGGCAGTTCGGTCTTACCCTGCTCTGCAGCCGCAGGTTCCTGTTCCTGCTGTAACAGGAGACGTCAAACACCTGAAACACAGCAGGCCCTGCCAAGGACTTCAGCAGAAACTGGTTTTATTGGCAAGTTAAACTGGGCTGCAAACGGGTCACACACCCCACACCGTTACCTCTGCTTACAAGGACATTACTAACAGCAAGGGGCTAAGCAAGCAAGCAGCTGCAGGCAGTAAGGTCTCCAACCAACAGCTACATTTTGGGGACCCACCTGTCAAAAATTTGGCTGTGGCTGAAGGAGAATTCAGCACCAGGCAAAAGATTTTATTTCTTTCAGCACAGCATTTCCTACTGCATCAAATTATAAAATCTTTGAATTTTGTGCATTTCTAGGTAATATTTCTCAGGGTTTACTCCTATTTTATTATTAACTCACATCTTCAGAACAAGATTAATCCACAGTGCCCTTTGGGATAGTTAAATCTAAGTGCCTGTATTAGCCCACAGCTGAACACAAAGACGTTTTATTGTGCTGAGGGGCTACAGAGGGAAGGAAAACTCAGGCAGAAAGGATTGAGATTGCAACACAGAATATGGAGATGTCGCCGTGCTTCACCGTGAGTGCCCACAGGCACACCAAACACCGAAGTGATGTTTAACAGAAATGATATTTGACATTTAATTCAATGCAATGCAAACAAAGTGGTAGATTTAAAATACTAAAGTGTTCTTTAAAAATGATTTTGACAATTCAAGGTCTTTGGACATTTGTGAGTTATCCTTTTTCTTCTAAAGATTGCACAGGTTTGTAATACATGCAACATGTATTTCTCATTTACAGATAATAAATTCATCACCACGTATTGCTAAATAATTTTTAACAATAAATTGGAAGACAGTAGCATTATTTACCTTTGTTTAAGTTTTGCATTATCAGCAGACTCTATCCTTATTCAATGGCCAACCACTTACAAGGGTACGCAAGGGCCAGCAGAAACCGAGTACGTATCTTCTCCCATAATATCAGACTTTACTCAAGTGCTTGCAGTGAACCAGTAACACACAAGCCTAAGCCACAAAAACCAGCTCCAAGTCACCTGAGGCTTCCCAACAGAGCTTTTCAAGGTCAGGTTTGAACTTGCTTTGAGTTAGAAACAAAAGCAAAGACAATTTGAAACACTGAACTGTAATTTCACCTGAAAAACGTGCCCTCTTGGAGACAGCAACAGCCCTCCCACAACAGGACAGCAACTTGAAGCATCTCCTACTCATTTCCTACCCTGAAACCCTCACACCAAAAAAAGATCAAGCCCACCACCACAAAGATTTACAGGTGACAAAACGAAGCCGCTCCCCTCGGCACTTTTCGACCCCTGCAGATGCATCCAGACCTTGTACAGTAAAGCACCTCCTACATGGAGCCATTTAACTGTGTGTGAGCAGAAACAAAACGGAAACGATAGTAATTCATTTATTTTTAATCAAACATGACACCTAGCTCTTTGGAAAAGAAACAAACTCTTCTAGGAGATTAAAAACCATAAAGCACTTCAAAACAAATGCCTCTTTGCTGTTAAACCCTAACTTAAACTAAGAGTCTTCCATTTCAAAGGGATAAATAAAAGATCAAATGGCTAAAAAGATCAAGATGCAAGATTATCTGCATCCTGTGTCTAATGGGAAAACCAAGAAATACAATATTGATTGCTGTTCCTGCCATCCCAGGAAAAACTAATACAGATTTTTGTCTGTCTGTTCAGTTTCCTAAAAATATTTCTTATGAGATTTAGATTTTGCTTGAAGAACAAGGCTCCATGCTCAGAGATCAAATCATTTTAGGCATCCCGTTTATCTCATCTATTATAAGCAGTTATGATTTTAATAGCTTTAAGTACAAGGGAGGCAGACCAGTGTTTGATGAAAGCATCTTCATGAAGTAGTAATGCATCAAATGGCAATTACTTACAAGCCCAAGAAAAATCAGGCACTTTCTGCCACGGACATGACAAAAACACTGCAGTCTGGACTGTGGAGAGTCTCGAAATTCTGACACATCTTACCAGCTGAATGGCTGAGGGGAGCTGGGTGTTCAGTACATAACTCAGTAGCCCCATTTGGCCCAGAAAATCAGGAGCTGCAGCTGCACTTATCACAA
Source organism: Mesitornis unicolor (assembly GCF_000695765.1). Classification (NCBI taxonomy): domain Eukaryota; kingdom Metazoa; phylum Chordata; class Aves; order Mesitornithiformes; family Mesitornithidae; genus Mesitornis; species Mesitornis unicolor. Next base: position 18,412 of record NW_010203672.1, on the reverse strand, counting down.
CTTGTCCTGGTTTGGGCTAAATAGAACCAATTTTCTATTTAGTGATGTTACTTTTCAGCTCAGTCTCTTTTAAGTGGCTGAACTTGCTGAAACCAGCAGCATGTTTTTCCAGACAGTGCTGCTATTGATAATCTCAAGGCCAAGTGTCTCACCATGGGTGCTGTGTCTGCACCTACGGGAGGGGGAGCGGACCCAAACCTGACCAACGAGGTATTCCATCCACATACATCATACTCGGTATAAAGCCAAGGGATCACGAGGGTCTCGACTCTTCTTCCATCTTGGAGCCCTTCCATCCATCTGAATTCTGCAGAGGCCGAGGTCTGAGCAGACCCTGCTGGTTCGTCTGCCTCTGATCCTGATCCGTGTGTTCTGCATCAGCTCCCACTGCTGCTGGGTCCAGACTGGGACTTTTCCAGTGCCCTGCTCTGCAGAGCCTCTGGTGACGTATTCATCATTGGGGGGAGGATTTTATATTGGTTTGTATATGCATTTGTACATATCTGTATGTATTTCAATATTTTCCTGTTTATATTATTATCCTGCAGTATCAGTATTATTGTTTCATTAAACCTGTTAGTTTTATTTTCCAACCCGTAAAGTCCTTCTCCCTTATTCTCTTTTCTCTTCCCTTCTGGAGAGGGGTTAATAGATTTAATAGTTAATAGGGGTTAATAGTCCAAGATTTAGTGGCCAGCCCAGCCCTAAACCACGACACAACAGTAATGATTAAAACCAAATTTAGCAGCTCCTGCCCAAATTGTCTTCCCCTGTTGGGTGAGCCACAAAAAGCAGGGAAGGAGAAAAGAAGATACCCAGTAGCACTGGGTTATGAAGCAGCGGGTGTCCCCAAGGGAAAATTAAGCTCATCAGCACACAACTGAACTCATCTTCCTATGACTTATAGTCCCAAATTAAAAACATTAATAGCTGAAGGGTGAATTAATAACATAAATGTAGCACAAAGAAAAACAGGAAAAAAATACACGAACTCAAAGCACAGGCAGCCAGAGGATGAGCAAATTCCTTCTCAGAGGGCAAAACTAACTGGTGAGTATCTCTGATATCTAAGAAGTAACAAAAGAGAGTAAAACAGAACGGTTTGATTTTACTACTGAACTTGAAAGAAATCTATAAAATCCTGCATGCCCAAAGAAAAAGCTCTACATTACATTTCTCTGTTGTTTATGTCATTGGTTAAACATTACATACACTGTTCAAACAATTCAACCTGATCTCAAGCACGTACTGCCAAACACACCTACGAAGACAGGATATTTATAAAAACTCAGTAACTTCATTACTATCAACAAAACATTTACACAAACATATTAATGCAAGCTACACAGAAATAAAAACAAATGTTTGGTATTTCACATTGCTAACAAAATATTAACAGCAGTAAAACAGATGCAGAGCAAGTGTGAAATGAGCTTTTCACGTGTGAAATGAGCTTTTTAAGTGTGTCTGGTTTCCCTATACATTTTCTGTTAATTGCTTTAACATACACACTTCATGAACAGAATGGACACAGCAGTGCAATAAACCCTTTAATGCTATTCAAATCAAGCTGAGATAACCGAGTGGGCAAGATACGCTTCAGGACCGTGAATTTTTAGATATATAAATTTCCAGTGGAAATGTACCCAAAGCTCACACTAACATGGCATTATTCAGAGATGGATGTAAAGGTGCTTTTTTGGTACAAGGTAACAAGTGAACCACAGAAACAGAACAAAACCAACCACCCACCCCCCTCCACACATGAGCGGATCTGATTGACTGCACTGAATATTCTCCAGCAGTTCATTTTCCTAATGCTCATTTCATCAACAGTTAAGCTTACCTTTCCTTTCGGTCCAGATTGCTTAAAACATGAAAAAAGAAAGAAAAGATAAGATGCAAAGCCCCACATGTGTTGCACATCACTCAATTCCAAAGTTATTAAATATATGTAACCGTTTCATTGTCTCTTGCACTTACTGGACCAGTTTTCAAATGAGCGTTATTATTTTTCACAGCACTTTTGTAACAGCAATTAGAAACTTCACAGACAGCAATGGTCTAAACACTGCACTGTCTTGCCTCTTCTTCCATGTGCAAAATCTGATTAATTCTGAACTCAACTTGGTCGTCTCACTTAATTCACCGCAGTGTAGGACCTGACATGACAGAATCCTAACATATGAGTTGAGAACAAGCCTCATTTCCAATCCCTGATGGCCATGCAAAAGAAGATAAAACAAACTTACATAAAAAGTTTTGAATAGTTGGAAACAAGTTGTTAAGTGTTTAAATTGAGGAGGAAAAAAAAATCAGAAAGTACTGTTTAAATATTTAGGAGACAACATGCAACCAGCTACTGGATAGAGAAGGGTAACCAGAAGAAACCAGGCTCCTCCTGAGGTTTTGGCTAAAAAGAATCTCAAATTATTAAAGAATTAAGGCCACTGGTTTCAGAAGTGTCTCCTTTAACATCGATGTAGCTCGTGCTCACAACTCAGGCCCTTTAGACTGATATAAAAATACATCTAACTAAGCGCAGCATGAAGACAACTTGAAAGCAGCACCTTTACCCCTCCTGCCTTTTCAAAACTCGCAATACGGGATGCCGTAAGCTTTTAATCTGCGTGTCTGTTCCTTCCACATACCAAGTATCTAACAAACTTCTGTGCTGCAGTAACACTATTCAAACAGAACAAATTCAAACTGTTTCCTGGTTTACTCCAGCCCAAATAAACAGAGTAATACATATACATTATATATAAGATATATAATATTACAGAGCGATAGAAGCTCATCCTCCTTTCCTTTACACAAACTCTCACAAGAATAAAGCCAAGCCTCTCTGACTCTTCCACCTGGAGCTGCCCTTTCGAAAGAATAAACAGGGGTTTGTGCAGCTCATATCTGAGTTTACAAAGCCAGGCAGACCCAAACCACGTCCATACGGAGTCACATCCACTCTCTTGGTATCCTCAGCACAGTTAATACCTATCAGGGATTAACTGGTTAAAGGTGCTGTGAAGAGTCACGCTTAAGAAATGTAAATTTTAATGCTAAGGAAACCTAAAGGCAGAAAAAAAATTTCCAGAACACCTGTACAATGTCAGTACATTGGATGTCTGACCCTGCTGGTTTAAAATCCCGTATTAATATAATGCATTTAAAAGAATTCTCATTTTTACATCTTAAAAAGATTCAGAAATGAGAATCCTGGACAGATCCAGGAATCACAGCAAGCAGGTTCCCTGTGAATTGCTCCATGCAGCTCATGCGTGAGATGTCAGATGTGCGGTACACACATGCTATGCCAATGCCACATCTCAGATAACGGTCAGTCAACAGCACAAGACAGAAATATGCATCCATTACATGAAGCAAAATCGTCTGAACCAACTACAACACAAGGCGAAGCTGGATCTGAAAATCTGTTGTATCAGACGTGAACAAACTTTTATTTCATCCCCAGATTCAACTGCAAAAAGACACAAATAATATTTGTCAAAATACTATTTTGAAATGCCCGATTTTGTTGTATTGGAAACTTACATTTCAAATGAGTGCAACAGAAATTCAGCCAGAATTTGAATTACCATGCACGTGCAAAAAAGAAAGCGATGGAGAAATACAGCACATATCAGAGACTCCAAATTCAACATGAGATTACAACCGAGGTTCATAATCAGCTGCCCCTGCGGCACCATCCCCACTCAAAGAACCCAGAATAAGTAACAGAATCTGTAATGTCAGTGCCAGAGATCCAATCTGCTCAGAACTCCTTTAATCATGGCTTTATTTTCAGTTATCCTCTCAATAATCCACTATAGATTTAAGAACAGTATGTTAGGTTCATTAAAACCATTTTCCCCATGGTGTTACTGATCACTACACCTTAATTTGACAAATGCAAATAATGGAATAAACCAGAATTTTGCATTGCCTGTAAATTAGTAGAGAAAATCAGAGAATTTACCTTTAAACTCAAGTTTTTCTAACACGAGTAAAAACTCGCAAACAAGATAGGAAAAAATTCCCAAAAACCTAAAAATAAATTACTGAAAAAATTACCCCCTTTACATGCAGTGGAATTTTGTATTATGAACAGTTTTAAATAGTCCTATTTTAGTCGGGTTTCTTTTCTAACAGCTGTTGTCGTCACGTTCATAAACTTACATCTTCCATAACAAGCAGCCTTGAGATCCCTCTTCTTTTTTAATTAAAAACCAACTTTGATAGGAGGCCATGCTCAATTAATTTTCAATCCTCCGACTCAGAAACAGTTTTAGAAGCTTTCTAAAGTAATGGAGTCAACTGGCAATAGATACTGGCATTAAATGTCTTTCGTGCAGTCCTTCTGTAAGGCTCCCCCTCAATGAGATCACGCTGCTTCTGCCATCCTCCAATAGCAAAACACTGCTTGGAACTGTTATGGCTATTTCCTGCCTTTGAAATACTCTAAAATATTCTTAGCATAAGATGTAATTGCCTGTTGTTCATGTAAATGAACTACAGTAACAACCCTAAAAGAAAACAAATTTAGAAACATTTAAGATGACGACCATCCAATTACTTTGTGCAATATTCAGCTTGCCTACATTACACATTGGTTTCTTTCTGCATGTCGTACATACAACGTTGCTACATTCTTTTCCTACATTACACTGTAGGTTTATAAAGAAGCAGGTCCCATAGGTGAGAAAGGCAAGCAGGAAAGTCTGACATCCCCTCCAAATTAAAGAACTCTGCCAGACTCTCCTGCACACTGAAGCAGCCTACAGCACTTAACTACACTGATATTATTGAGGTCAACGTTCAGAAATCCCCTAAGTAACAGTCTCACATGTTTTTGTTTACTTAAACTAATTTTAATGAGCACTGCACTCTTCTTAAACCAGAAATGGTTTAAGAAGAGACTCTGGAGTATTTGTCCATAGTCTTAGCTAAGATTTTATCCCTTAGAATTGAAAAGTGAAAAGTAAGGGCACAAATGCTTAGAGATGCCTCACGCTTTCCTCAATGGAAAACTGAGCAAAAATAGCCCAAAAAGGACTGCATGCAAGAAGGGAAGAGCATGGTTGGTTCAGCCTAAACCACACAGGTAACATAAACCTTGTCTTTCAGTTTAATTCATGGGAAAAGATCTGCAAATCTTCCCTGTCTTGCAATGATAGGAATCAATGTAAAGAAAAGGGAGATCCCTGCCACTGCATCTGCTGCGTTAAAGAATAGGAAACATCCAGGCTAATTTCTGTTTACAGACGACAGTAACAACCCTGCACTTTATACAAGTCTGATGTAGTTTTATGTTTTCAAAACAATGAAGTTTAATTGAGCACAGCTGAGTAAGATCCCCCTGTTTTCAGTTATCCGTGACAACAACTATTAATATAAAATTAAAACCTTGCTTCTGTGCCATGTCCTAGTTTATAGATTTTATGACGTATTTACAGACTACATGTGATCAACAGATCTGTAACTTACTCTGCACACAAGCTGGAGTTTCTGTGAATTAGTATTTGATGATCATGTTGTCAATTATGTGAATTTCTACTGAATATTTGTCGATCTCAAAGTATTTTCTAAATGTATTTACATTAGCAGGTGCTCTCCTACTGTGTGCGTGCCACCATGCGCTTTCAAAGTAGGAAATTCTAGGATTATATAGTAAGTCCTAAATGGTAAGTTTTATGAAACTTTAGTAGTTAAGACCAACACTTAACATCAAGAATGCACCACGGGATTACTTCTGTCTCCCTCAAACACATCCTAGCATAAGGAAAATCATTGCACACAAAACCAGACAGGACTTTCTGCAACAGGAACACACGGAGAAACGAGTGCACTTGTTCTTACCTCTGGGCTGCTGTTTTCACTACTGCTGTCTGCGCGTGTGCGTGGTGAAAACGCCTGCCATGTACCACAGTCACAGGACAAGACACGTTCTGAGCATTTTCACTGCAAATATACAGAGAGACGGTTTAAGAAGAGACTCTGGAGTATTTGTCCATAGTCTTAGCTAAAAATTGTGGTGTCCTGCTTTTACATTAACAGCCATACAAAACCAAAAATCAACCATTTCAGAAACACTAATACAACTTGAGTTAAATAAAACTGAATAGACACATAAGAATACACACAATTTCACTTTTTTTCCTGGAAGAAAAGGTAAAGATTTTAAATAATTTTATCACCATCCAAAACACTGTGAACCAGCTGTCCTTTACTCAAAACACTGCAAAAAGACACTGCTTGTTTTAATGAATTATAACCATGTACAATTCATTTTATACTTCCATCTATAGATTTTATTTAACATAACATTAACTTCTTTAATATGACTTAAAGAACATAATGTATGAATACACTGAACTGCACATGCAGGAATTTCTTCCTTATTACCTGTACGGGAAAATAAATGCAGCAAATTTCTGGCTGTGAGATGGCTGTAACTGAAACAACACAACACAGCGCAAAAAGAAAAGAGAAGGATCCTCTCCAACATCTCAGTGGGGCTCTGCACAGAGGCAGTCTATTTATCAATGACTTTTAGCTTTTCTTTGGTTTCTTATTTGTTCCTCTTGACGTTTCAATCTCATGACTAAGACAAGTAAATCTGGAGAGATGATTACTTACTATTCCTCTCTAGTAACAGCTGATATAAAGATGTGGTAGATCAATAACAAAGTACTCCTTCGAAGATCGTTAGACCCTAAAAATTATCCCACACACAGGATAACAGGATACACAACACACAACACTGTATTTGACAAGTTCAAGAAACATGCAACTTTCAACAGACAGCACGTTGATAATGCAAACTGTTTCAAATTATGGAAATGCAAAACTTAAATTTTGCTTGTAAAATTGCTGGAAATTTTAATTGCACTGAATAAAATGATACGAAAAATAATCCTGAATCATTCAAAATATTTGTCAGAAGTGTTATTCAGCAGTTTAGCTCCTGACATTTGCCCTGTTATAAACAATGAAAAAAACTTAAGTATCAAAACTCCCAAAAAGCTGCCAACCAATTCCTAATCCTTCTTTTATGTTCCCTCAAAAGGTGAAGGAGCAAACTGATAACCTGCTTTTTAAATTTCTTTTCACTTTAGCACCTCAAACTCTTCTGAAAGCCCTATATCAAGTATCATAAGTCAATATTAGAAGCTTTCAGAGTATTTCTGACTGGTTATAAAATGATGCTTATGATCTGAATGATCATAACATAACCATGAACATGGCAGAACAAGACCTATCAAAACCAACCAAATGGTAAAGCTCTCTATTCTAAAATACAAAGTCTAGAACCACAGAATAGTTTGGGTTGGAAGGGACCTTAAAGCTCCCCCAGTCCAACCCTGCCATGGGCAGGGACACCTCCACCAGCCCAGGCTGCTCCAAGCCCCGTCCAACCTGGCCCTGAACACTGCCAGGGAGGGGGCACCCACAGCTTCCCTGGGCAACCTGGGCCAGGGCCTCACCACCCTCACAGTCAAGAATTTCTTCCTAATATCCAGTCTAAATCTCCCCTCTTCCAGTTTAAAACCATTCCCCCTTCTTCTGTTGGTACCTGCCCTTGTAAAAAGTCCCTCCCCAGCTTTCCTGTAGGACCCCTTCAGGAACTGGAAGGTTGCAATAAGGTACCCCCAAAACCTTCTCCATTCTGAACAGCCCCAGCTCTCTCAGCCTGTCCTGCTAGGGGAGGCAATGATGAAATATTTTTTCAAGTTCAGTTAACAGATCAACTCCTCAAAACCAACCTCATAGGATCCTATTCCATCACCAACCTCTTTAAAGTGAACAACTCATCCCACATGCATCCAAGCCAAGACCATGCAACCCCAGCCGGTCACTCATCATCCAGACTCATTTACAGTCCACCCTCTGTTTAATGTTGTCGCCTAAGAAATAAAAAGCTGACACCTACTTGCCCTAAATACTTATGGGTGTCTCAAATCCCCTCTGGCTTTCAGTTTAATGCCTTTGAAAGAGATACTAGAAAAGAAAACACGAGCAGAG
>NW_010203672.1:0-10340 GCF_000695765.1 Mesitornis unicolor | reverse complement strand
AATGCTAAAGACTTAGGGAATTTAAACAAGTCTATAAACACACCTATCTCATGTTTTATCGTTTTATTTGTTGAATCTTGAGCTTTGCCAAACTATCATGATTGGAAAACTCCAAGCTTTGTGCCACACAGACCAAAAAGCTGTTAAGCAGTGCTTCTGCTTTCTGCCTCACACTCAAGTGGTGAGAAACTCCAGTAGGTGCTGGAACAGAATATCACAGCCTGCTGGGACCAGATCTGAGTCAAAGCAGACTGCTCTGGATGGCACACTTAAATGGTTCAGATGGCATCAAATACGCTTCCAAGTAGGACAGCTGTAAAATACAATCTGCTCTATAATCCTGGGCTTTGAATAGAACACACCAAGTGCAGACAGAATCACCAGAAAATCATGAAGTTCTAGCAAGTCTCAAAAATAGGCACATTTGAACTGAAGTCTGGGCTTGAAAGGCTCAGCAGTTTCAAGAAAATTAACATACAATCCTAGAATCATAGAGTGGTTTGAGTTGGAAGGGACCTTAAAGCCCCCCCAGTCCAACCCCTGCCATGGGCAGGGACACCTCCACCAGCCCAGGCTGCTCCAAGCCCCGTCCAACCTGGCCTTGAACACTGCCAGGGAGGGGGCACCCACAGCTTCCCTGGGCAACCTGGGCCAGGGCCTCCCCACCTTCACAGTCAAGAATTTCTTCCTAATATCCAGTCTAAATCTCCCCTCTTCCAGTGTAAAAACATTCCCCCTCATTCCATCGCTACCTGCCCTTGTAAAAAGTCCCTCCCCAGCTTTCCTGTAGGACCCCTTCAGGAACTGGAAGACTGCAATAAGATCCCCCTGGAACCTTCTATTATTGAGGCTGAACCAAGGCAATCTAAAGGTGAGAAAGTCCCTTGAAAGAACAAACGTTCTGGAAGTGTCAAAGAACTTACAATACATTAATGATCCATGTCTCTTTAGCGTATCTTAGAAGCCACAGAATCATCTCAAGTCCAGGCTCTGACGAAAACAAGGCTACACTACCATGTTCTGTCAACTGACCCTAAGAACTTCTTAGCAGCACAGACTTAGAAAGCAAAGCCCAGAGCAAACTTGCACTGGGCAAAGGGATGGATCTAGAAATAATGGCAGCATCACATTTCAGAAACACAGGACACAAACACAGGCTACATTAATTCTGCTGTTCATCAAGTAGCTTCTTTCAACAAAGTATTAAAAAAAAAATCTAAGAAGGACTTAATTTCTTAATGTAAGAGATTTTGATCCAAGTTATTGAAAACTCACAGAGATAAAAGCAATTTAAAGTAAGACCTCATGATTAAAAAAATAACTTCACTAGTTTTGTTGTTTGGGTAAGTTAGAGTTTGATACTGGGTTTGCTTATCCAGCTAACAGATGACACATTTATGGTTGATTTAAATTTCTGAACAGGTAAGTGGAGATGAATGGAAATTTCTTCTCATTGTCCCTTCTCCCTATCACTCATTCCCTGAATTTTAGGGAATATACTACTACAATAATCCTCATTTTGAGTCAAGACCCACCGATCTGAAGAGTTTTTAATCCCTATTCCGCAGACAAGGTAGGAAAAACAAGATTCTTGAGCTGTTCATGGGGATTTTTATCACAAAGTATCTCAACTATCTGCTCATCCTGCACTTAATCGAGCAGCTTAACTGCATGGTCAACATTCACAATTTTCTCTAGGTGAAGAATTCAAATATTGAAAGGATAAATATTAAGTACCTTTGGTGCTGCATATAAAAGTCTTCACTACAAAGACTGACTCACAAACCTTTGCTGATTTGGGATTTCGTTGTGACTCATCTGTTATGAAATACGTAACTCTACCAAATTAAAGTTTTAAATCAACATCATGACTTAGACCATAATGACACTTCCAAGCAGATTTAGTGACCAAAGTCTGAAGAGGAGTTAAACAATGTTGGTAGTAGGACTTTTAACCAAACTTCCAGAGTTTACGGCTCACAGGTGTTCACACCAGCCTCCACACATCCATTATTCCCAACTGAATTCCTTCATCAATGACAGTTTATTAAGAAGAAGTGGGATACTTATATTTTCCATTTCCATTCAGTGTGCTAGAGTGCTGGACAGAAGGAGGATGCCTGCTTTCCAAGTAGAAGATACGACCTTCAAGTAAGGTAACACACATACAACAGATTTTACTCCTTTAGTTGAATTTTCTAAATCACAGGTCTTAGGTTTACAATGTAGCACTTGTCAACAGAATGCAGTGCCAATCCAAGCAACAAAAAGTCTGAACTAACTGCTTAGACTGTCTAAAAAGTCCTCAGTAATTATTTACCTTAAAAACAAAATGAAACCCACATACCTTTCTGGAACTTAAGAAAAACAGACACACACACAGTCGACTATAGAAAAGGGAAAAAAATGATGTAGTAAGGTTGGATTTTGCTACAAATTCCACAGTCAGACAGAAGAAAATCCAAGTTTCCAGAGGATTAGAGGAAACATTTTAAATGGTTAAGTGTACTCAAAATGAACAACAAATACAATGTTCTTGCACAGGCTTCTTCACTACTAAAACAGAGCAGAAGAGTCCTGACAGATTTCTATCAGGCACTTCTATGTCTGTATTCAAGAACAGAATCCTCAAGGCTGGAATTAACCCGGATGACTCCGTAAGAACTGGCCAGTTTGAAGAGAGGCAAGCCAGAAACCCAGATGTATCTTGTCAATCTGCTGTGTGTACTAAAAAGTCAAGACTGAAACACCAAACGTCATTGGCACAGCATTAATCCAGGCTGATGAGGTACTGTGCTGTTCTGTGTAAATGCAAAAAGAGTTAAAAAAGGGATGGAAGGAAGCACCCATCTTCAGAGTCAGCAAGAGCTGCCAAGGAAGTGACTGAACGCGTTGAAAAATAACAGATCCCTGCGCAACGACAACTTTTAACCTATAACAAAAAACCCTCACTATTATTAAATCTGTTTCATTTTTTAAAAAGCTTTGAAGTTCCAAATAACATCCTATCAGTCTATCTCAAAAAACAAGACATTGTCTGGATTCCCATAAAAGGAAGGGAGGGAAAACGTAAGGGCACTGTGACAACAAAGCGCAGTGAAATCATTTTTGTAAATGTCTGATCTGTGGATCTGATATGATCGGGTCTGAAACATCTGTGGAGAGAATGCAGTGGTTGCTTTTATGTTTCATGGGACACTGGGAAGGCAGCAATTTTGTTTTATAAGAACAAATCCTATACAAGACAACTCTGTGGGCAGAGGTGAACTTTTAAAGGGTGACAGGATAGGAGAGATCAGTACTTTTCTATAAGTCTACATGCCTTTTTATGTCTTCATTAATATAACATTTAGCTAGAAAACATGACTCTTCAGACAAGTTCACTACTGAAAACTTAATAAAATGTAAATAAAATTAAGTACTAAAGACAGACACTTAAGCTTATTCAAAATAAGCTACTATAGATTCTGTGACACTACACAACATTTCATATTCTGAAGTTACTGTTCCAAACATACATTACATACACCCCAATGACCCCTAAACAGTGGCACATTGGTTAAAACAACAATAACCTGGACTATTATTACAAGTGCAGAATTTTACTCAACGGTGAAAGTTTCACTGTTCTTTGTCAAAACCGAGCCACTAAAAAAACAGACTGCAGGATAAGAATATCCTCCATTCATCTAACAAGCTAAAATATTCACAGAATTACAGAATCTCAGGAGTTGGAAGGGACCTTGAAAGTTCACCCAGTCCAACCCCTCTGCCAGAGCAGGATCACCCAGACCAGGTCACACAGGAACACGGCCAGGGGTTTTGAATGTCTCCAGAGAAGGAGACTCCACAACCTCTCTGGGCAGCCTGGGCCATGCTCTGGCACCCTCACAGGAAAGAAGTTTGTCCTCATGTTCAGGTTGAACCTTCTATGCTCCAGCTTGCTCCCATTGCCCCTTGTCCTGTCATTGGCTGTCACTGAGAAGAGCCTGGCTCCTTCCTCCTGACACTCGCCCTTTACAGATTTATAAACACTGTTTATTTGGTCCTTATAGCAGTAGTCCCTAACAAGAAAATGTTCATAACTGGCCCTCTTTTACCAGAAAATTCAGGATCTGGGGCGAAAAGTTTTGGTTTGGGCTTTTAACACCATCCACAAGCTACAGTAAAACTAGAGCTGTATGTATCACATTTGGCTCAGACCTTGGGTGAAGGGTCGTCTAGGTTTCGAAATTCAACAGAAAAGATTAATATGTGGGAATGGGTTACAGTTACAACACAAAGGCAGGAAGAGTCCTTCTTTTGACTGAAGTATGTGCAATTCCTGTATTCACTCCTCCATTGAACTGATGGACCACCAGTCCAGACTGGAAATCCTAGATTTGTTCCCTAGGCTCGAAGACCAGAACAGCAGCAGAGGACACTCATCATGCAGAACTGCAAGGATTTCTTTTCTCAAGTGACTCTGATACTAAATAAAGACATCAGTCCGTTACAAGCTAGGGACAGTAGTAACAGGCAAATACAGCGCTGAATGGTTAAATACTGCTCGTCAGTTCTAAATGCAAGTGATAATCTCAAACTGTCATGCAGGAGCATGGATATTTGCTGAATCCTTGACCAAGTGGGTAAGTAAACATAAAACTCAATGTAGTACCTCAGTTTCTTGCTATTTCCCATCATGTTGAGGCCAATTGCGTTCCCTTTAAAAAGTCTCAAGCCTCCAGCTTTGCCTCGCCTTGCGTATGTTTTCATGAAATCACTACTGGTGCCGACAGCTCCAGGACGACAACGAAGTGACTGTAACCAAATAATTCACATAAATTAAAATGCTTGCATAAAAGCTAAAAGGAAAACAATGAACTATAATATATTTATACAAAACTACTTTGGCTTCATTTTCAGACTGCTTTTAAAGCAAATTTCAAATAAAATATGTCCTGTCTACACCCTTGCTTACAAAGATTCCTTACTAAACAAAATATGAATATTTTCTAAGTATTATGAAGCATCTTGCAGTTGCAAGCTATTTCAGTATATACACTAAAAAAACAGCAAAAGGCATGGTTTTGCCTATGTATCTTCTGCTTTTGCATATACATATACACATACATACACACACACATATATACATGCATACAAAAACGGGCATCTGACAGTAAGCAATCATGGGATATAATGATTAATATTTTAATTAAAAATAATTCCATTAATTATAATTGTCTAAACTTAAAACTAGGTATTCATGCACGTATTTTCAGAGTACTATGCAGACTAACAAGGTCTATAAGAGGAACAAACACATGAGGGTAGGCAGTTAAACAGCTTGAGCGTATGTTGCTAAATGAGCAAACAAACTTTCATTTTGTGATACCATACAGATGACTGTGCAACATTGTTTAAAGCTTTAAAGATACATTTTCACCAAGAGATAAACAGAATCCTTACCTTTTTTTCTTCATTGGGACTGAAAGACCCATCACTGTCATCTACGCTGAGCAGGTTTGCCTCGCTAGATAAGATTGTGGGAGAGAAAAGGACATAGATTGGAATGCAACAGAGCACCAGCAAAACATTTTAAACACATAAAGGGTTTTGTTTTTTCCTTCCCCCCTTAAATTTGAATACATCCCATACATATTGCATATATACACCTAAAACAACAGGCACATGAAGTGGGCAACTAGTGATCCAGATCTAGTTTGTGAACCTGAATTTCAAGTGTACATCAAATTACTTCACAAAAAGCAACATTAAAAGGATGTTCTGAATTCAGAATACTATTGAACTTTCCATACTGTTGTAGCAATGTTACAGACATCATGACAAATTCTATACAATCCCATGCATAAATTGAGCCTAATACTAAATTAACCTATAAAACATAGTCATGCATATCAGTGTTCAAGTATGTGGTTTAAAACCGCAAATTCCACAGAGCTTTAGGAGAAGAACTTGAGTGTAACTGAATTCTGTCCCATAGCACTTACTGCCAAAATACATCTTCCTAAAATAGAGTATTCAGTTTGGCTCGACTCCTCTTTAGCACTCCTATGTCTGTAGCCTTCAACTGCGATAATGGGGAGGCAGATACAAAAAAAGAAACCCACCCCATGTTACTGTGAAAACGCACTCTTTTCAGTAATAAGATTATTTGAGGATAATTGCCTAAGAATTTAAATTAAAAGCCCAATCATACATTTGGTACTGAGAGCAGCTACATTAGGCTAACACATTCTTGCTCCCAGGAGAAGCAAGCTGCAAGATAATCCCTTCTCATCAACCCTGCTATGGTCACTCCTCTCTTGGCCACAACGAAATCATGCAGCTTTTAGCCAACTTCTAATTGCACAATTTTGGGGGTTTTAATTGAGAACATTCAGAAATTACTTATGCCAGGAGTTGCAAGGGAACGGCTACACAAGAGAAACAGTGATGGAGGTGAAGGTGGAAACACTTCTCAGCTGCAGCAGGTATGGCACGTTGACTGCAATACATATAAAAGAGCTAAAGTAATTATAGAAAAGAGAGCCACTCAGAACTTCCCTGCCATTGCTGAAAATCTTCCATATATATGGAATATACATATACATATATATGTGTAATTTATTCCTCCACGTTATGCAATACAGGTATCTCCACATCAAATAAAAGTTCTTGAATCATAGGGTGAGAACTGCAGACCCTGAAATGTCAGGAGGTAAAGCTGCAGACATTTTCCTTTTCTCTACACACCACAACAATTCTAGGTGCATAAAGGCAAAAAACCAGTGCAGTGGATCCTCACCGATTTCTAACATACAGTGTCACAAAAACAAGAGTGCAGTTGTATTTCTGTACATGGATATTAAAATTTTAAAATACGGTAACTCCTTTTAAGGATAGATTATTCTTTCAAGGGAGGCTCACTGAGCTTTCTCAACCCTTCAGCAGAAGACAATGAGTTTAATGATTTTATAAATTATCCAGATCCTAAAGAATACATAAAACCCTGCAGCATAGACAAGAATAGCAATCTGTGGTGCCTGCAGCTCTAACATTCACCTGTGTTGACCTAACCAGATCATTTCACCTCCAGATACGTTTTCTTTCTCCAGCTCCATGCTCATACAAAACTCAAGACAATTTTCAAAATGCCCTTGTGCAGTGGCTGGACTTTTAGGGCTTCAAGGTGCCACAACTCGGCAACCATTTCAACAAAGGGTGTTTGAAAAGAAGGTAACAGACTGCAAGTGAGTAAAACACTGAAAAAACCCTTAAATGAAACTGAACAAGAGTAACTCTTGTGATGTAACCAAGATGACATGACTAGAAAAATATTTGGGAATTGGATGTTTTTAAAGAACCAAAACACTAGATTTTAAGGAATGCAAAGTATATCCACCAGTACCAAAAAGGCTGTTTCTTCAGAGAGCAGAATACACAGCAACTAAGCAATGTCTGTTTGCTCACAGAATCACAGAGTGGTTTGGCTTGGAAGGGCCCCAAAAGCTCCTCCAGCCCACCCCCTGCCATGGGCAGGGACACCTCCACCAGCCCAGGCTGCTCCAAGCCCCATTCAACCTGGCCTTGAACACTGCCAGGGAGGGGGCACCCACAGCTTCCCTGGGCAACCTGGGCCAGGGCCTCACCACCCTCACAGTCAAGAATTTCTTCCTCATATCCAGCCTAAATCTCCCCTCTTCCAGTTTAAAACCATTACCCCTTGTTCTATCGCTCCCTGCCCCTGTAAAAAGTCCCTCCCCAGCTTTCCTGTAGGACCCCTTCAGGAACTGGAAGGCTGCAACAAGGTCCCCCTGGAGCCTTCTCCTTCTTCTTCTTCTCCAGGCTGAACAGGTGCTCCAGGACCCTTTGTGGCCTCCTCTGGACCCACTCCAGCACTTCAATGTCCTTTTTGTGCTGGGGACTCCAGCACTGGACACAGCACTGCAGGTGGGGTCTGACCAGAGCAGAGCAGAGGGGCAGAATCCCCTCCCTGGCCCTGCTGGCCACACTTCTCATGATGCAGCCCAGGATGGGGTTGGCTTCTGGGCTGCAAGTGCGCATTGCCTGCTCATGTTGAGCTTCTCATCAACCAACACCCCCAAGTCCTTCTTAGCACCTTGAAGTATCACATGTTTATGACTGCCTCCTTAAAAGATGCAATTTAAACAGACAGAAAAAACCAACCCACTGTACCACACTCCCACATATCGGACAACGACATTTTAACAGTACTGAAATGAAACCTCAGTGGTCTGACTGGGAGGAGGCTGTGTCTCTACACACTGTCACTTTTAACCAGGGAACCAGGGAGATTTTCACATTAGAACAATAATTTCTAACTTTTCAATAGTTTAATTACAATTTTATAACAAATGAAAGTCGAATCTTTACTAAAATTAAGAATGAAACCCCAAACAAACAAACAGGTACTTTAGGTAAACAGAGTTCTTTCCAAACAGTTCATAATTATGCTTTCAAATTTAGGGACTGAAAATAAAATGCTCTATGTACTTAATCTAATCACTTACAATTTGTTTTGTGTTTTAAAACGCTAAGAAGCATGCAGTAGCTAGTTAGATATGTCAGTTTAATATACCATGCCTTTATCTCTCTAAACCTTTAAACCTCACCAAGGCTGCACTCCAATGAGCTGCGAGCGTATTTCTTTTTACCAACCACCAACCAATCCAGTCACATTTCAAACGTGTCTGGAATTTTACATTAAAAAAACCAGGAGGCCAACATACTTCCCCTCACAGCACACCACGTACATTTTAAATTACATGGTGGTAGGCAGCACATTAAAAAAAGCCCCGATATTGGAGGCACAAGAGAAGCAGTGGCGTTATTCAACTCGTGCGCAATGCCATCCCATTAAAAATAACCTTAACTAAAACTGCCACAGAACAAAAAGTTCTTTCTCAATTTAAAGGTTTTAGTGCCTCACTAACAGGGTCGCAAAAGCAGCGGAAAAACATCTATATAAATATGGAGAGGGAGCTGAGAAACAAATAAAAAGGAAAAAAAGTACTGGAAAAAAGCAAAACAGAAATAATAATTAAAAAGTTTAATTGCTTTTCCACTCGGGAATTCAAGGGAACAAGCAGAGAATCCATACACATAAAAGGAAAAATCCCAATTGTTTGAAAGAAAAAGTCAGTTAAGGAAGGATACCATGGCACAAATAAATTAAGCACATTTGTTTGTACTCTGTTTTTTCATAACGCTGTTACTGAACAAATCTCAGTGGAAGGACCAAGTCTGGACTCTTAAAAACCAGTGTGACAGCCAAGAGAAACCTGGGCCCATCAGTTTACAAAACCACTGCGGAGCACACTGAGCCATATTTCAAAAACATCTACCCAGATATTAAAAAGGAAGTAAATATAAATTATCCAAGGCACTTCCAGAACAATAACCTATAGAACCACAAAGTATCTTGTAACACTTTAATTTCAGAAATCAATTAATTAATATATTGCTTTGGCCATGTTTGTGTAAGTCTTCCACCCTTTCATGTCTTCTGCTACAGAAGATACACATCATTTACACCATTTATGCTGTGATGCTCTACACAGGTTTTGTTGAGCTCAACCGACCAAATGGGCACTTTATTTCTGTTGTTTTACACAGAGGCTCCTCTCCTTCTGTGGGATCTCCAAGCACAAAGCAAGAAAAGCCTCACGTCACTTGCTATCATCTTGATTGCTATCTTACGTAGGTCAAATCCTGTATATATTGTGTTGGACGGTCATTTATTTTTCCAAATCTTCCTCAGTTTACTGAAGTTCTTTGCTCTTTTTGTCTTCATTACTTTATGACACAGCCCAATTCCCCAGATAAGTTAAATGCCACAATTGTTTCAAAATAATCTACCTAATCTAAAATTGCTTTGGTAGGAGGTCATTAGCCATGGATTTTGTGGAAAAAGAATCCAAGCAGACCTCCAGTATTGACCAACAGCATTAGCACAGGTCTCATGGGGCAATACAAGAATACAGCCAACCCTTTAGCAATGTTATTCTTGGGCCAGATCAAACCAAACTCATGGTGTGCCTGCCATTAAGAGGGCAAAAAGCTGCGATAAGAGCAGACACTAAAATGCTGGTGCCTCAACAAGCATGAGATGTATCAGGCACTTCTGAACAGCTTTCTCAGCACAGAAATGCAGGACGTTACCAGTATTGCCAGTAAATATCAGCATACCACAGCAAAGGAGAGTAAAGTATAAAAAAAATCACCAGAATACATCCTTATTGCATAGTATACATATATATAGTCTGCTATTTTATAGATATGCGTATAAAATATATATATGTATATATATCATATAATATAGAACAAATACTATATAA
>NW_010203671.1:0-1005 GCF_000695765.1 Mesitornis unicolor | reverse complement strand
TAGAGAGGCAGTTGAGAAGTATTAACAATCCCCCAGCACCAAAAAAAATGTAAAAAGGGACATACAGCTCTATCCAAGTCTTTTAATTATAAGAAGCTGCATCCTGGCTGCAGCTTTATGTTAAACAATTTGCTGGTTAAGCAACCACCTGTTCCATGGAGTTGGCCTTGATTAAAGAAAAACATTTAGAGAGGCAGTTGAGAAGTATTAACAATCCTCCAG
Organism: Mesitornis unicolor; assembly: GCF_000695765.1. Lineage (NCBI taxonomy): Eukaryota > Metazoa > Chordata > Aves > Mesitornithiformes > Mesitornithidae > Mesitornis > Mesitornis unicolor. Next base: position 783 of record NW_010203671.1, on the reverse strand, counting down.
CACCAAAAAAAAATGTAAAAAGGGACATACAACTCTATCCATCAAAGTAGTATTCAGTAAAATTCCACAAAATTCAGTAAAAAACACATTTATGTATCTTTCAGATGTTAGAACAATCCACTGAAGATGGGGTTGGACTAGATGATCTTTAAAGGTCCCTTCCAACCCAATACATTCTATGATTCTTGACTGCAGAATAAAATGAAGATACATTAAAAGCTCTGCTAATCCTCATGTTACCATGTCAATATAACGGAGCTCTTACAAGTAAGTGAGGTGCTGCGGTGCCACACATGTACAAGGGGACACCCAGTGAGAGAGTCACTGACTAGCACAACTGCATAAGAAGTAATGCTATGTTACCTCAGGTAAAGCAGAAACAGAAATGAAAAAGCATCTGTCTGAATAGCTACCATGATGTTGCACAGAACTCAATATATTACAATCACAGCACAACAGGGAGATTAAAAAAGACCCCTGACCAAGGAGAACACCACCAGAGAGATATATCAATAAATGATACTATGCTTTAAAAATCAAACAGACAAAACACTTCTCAGGAAAAGCATTTCATTGATAGAGAGCTTTTCTCCAAAAGGGTGTTTTCAACAAGAAACTTAACAAAGATACATAGCTTGACAATTTCAGAGACTCCCATAACTCAGCAAACCTAGCAGTAAGGCTCTCAAATACTACTGCTCTCACCACACCGGTTTTTCTCAGTCGAACAGTCAGACAAGCTTAGCTTACTAAAACCTTCTTCACAGAATCACAGAATGTCAG
>NW_010203670.1:66921-69448 GCF_000695765.1 Mesitornis unicolor | reverse complement strand
GCCCAGATGCAGGACTCTGCACTTTCCCTAAATGCTTATGTACTTGCATCTGGTAAAGAATTCATAGGTGGTTTCACAGCCAGTGTCAGCAGTTTTAAGATTTCCAAGTGCTGGGGTTGCAACATGAAAAATGTCAGAGGAGACAGCCACTCCCTACCACCCACTGTGTGACCCTCAGGACTGATGGCTCTCGCTGGTGGTTCAGGTTACTTGGCCTTTCTTCATACTGTGGTGGGGCCCAGCTTAATCCTGCACCAGAAGGAGGGAATCCCTGCTTCGGGCAGTCTGGGTTTGCTGGAGTGGTTTCTCAAATGCAGAGCAAGCCTGATCCTGCTTTGCTTCTGCTGGCCAGTAAAACTAGAACCTGGCCCACAAGATTTGCTGTGATTGAACGGTGTCTGCTGTTGCTGATCGTATAAACCAGCTCACTGCTGGGTTTCATACTTTAATGGGCAGCTTGCCACATACATAGACATAAGATAGAATGCTAAAGGCCAGATACTTCTCTTATTCAAGGAGAGTAATAAAGCAGATTTTATTTGACTTGTATAAATCCACTTTAATTGGCTTTCCTGCTAACACTTTCATTAACATGTAAATTAGCTGTCCTAGAGCTGTTAATTATCTTTGCAGAAAATGTTGGATATGGTCATATAACATACTCTTTCTTTTTTACCGCTCTTAATGTTTTATACTGAAATGTGCCCATAAATATTCACTGTAGGTTTTTTTTTTAAGAGGACGACGAAGAGGCTAAGGCTCTGTGTCATCTTGCAGGGAAACAACTATCTTGCTTCAGCATTATTCACCAGCCTGCTACCACGTTAAACTGACACTCACATAAGAAGCTTAGCACTGGGTTTTATTGGTTTGCCCTTTGAAGGTTTGGGGAATTCTTTTAGAGTGTCTGGCAAAGGAGGGAGCAGAGGAGGATGGCAGGTGCTCAGGCAAGGGCAGCATCTGCTCCTACAGGATCTCTTGTGTTCAGAATTTAGCAGTGGCAGTGAAACAGGTAGGCATTACAAGTAAAAAAAAAAAAAGGCTGAATTCCCAGTTTCCAAGAAGCCAATTAATTTTCCTATAGAAAAAATCTGAAACCTCTGAACTTTTTAAATACGTATTTTCTGAAAAAAAAAAACCAATCCTGAAAACAAGAGTGTTTTTTTCAGCTTCACCAACTGCTTAAAAATGCTCTCCTTCCTCTGATAATAAGAGATGCTTCTCTTAACAAGTTACTGTGACAAGTTGCAATCTGTTTATCATTTTTAGCTGCCTGCTTTGAACAAATGGCATCTCTGGAGCACAGTTTTAGCACGGGCAAGGCACAAGCCTGCACAGCCAGAGCAGGTAACAGACTCATTTAGCACCATGGATTATCCTCCCCAAAATCTTGGGCTTCTGAGAAACGTGACTGCTGGCTTGCTAATGAACGAGAGAGATGACTTTAAGATGAAGATCAAGGCTGCTTTGGGCTGCATGGGGATACTTCACAAGCCAGCCCACTGTGGTGAGTGACCTCTAGACTTACCCGAAACACTGTAGGCCCTGGTGGAATAGCAGGTAAATAAGGGAGCAGCAAAGCAGGCACACAGGAGCATTTGCCTGGAGTTCTGTGCCCTGTGCTGCAGCACAGCTTTTCCAATAGCTGCTGAGATAAATGGGAAAGCACGTGGCAGCTCCATCCCTAGTACAAAATAAACAGACTGCGTATCTGATGATCAGCAGAAAGGCACAGCGAGAGCAGAGCAGTGGCTCTACGCACTTCCACACCCTACCAGCCCACCAGTTTGGTGTCCAAACTCAGCTTTCATGCAAGTGGGCAAATTCGTTATTAGGCCGTAAGTGACTGTTACTCTCTGCAGGAGGGTTCTGCCATTCCTAGTCACAAACTCAGGTTCAAGGACCAGCTCTTTCCTTATCTGCATTGTGGAAATAAAAGACTGGTGTTTTTCTTACAAAGCAGCAGGATGGGAACAGGTGCACTACTGAATTATTTAACTGGCTTTAGCATAAGATATTAATATGCTGATGACTTACTTATGTCATCAGTAGGTCTCAGCTTTCACCATATTTCCACAGTATTTGCATAGATAATACACAAGCAGACTGCAGCATTTCTTTGGAAAGGGACTGTCATTGTTCACATGCCAGTGCAATGTAAAGTACTTTGTGTGGCGTTGGCTTGCTGTGAGCAACCAAGGTGAGTTTTGGAACTGCGGTAAAGAACCCTTGAGGCTGCCATTGATCTCACTGTAGGTGGGAGCAGTATTTTAAGAGGCTACCAAAGCCTTTCAGAATAGCCGAGGCACGTTATTACAGTGTCCTTAACAGCACAGCACATTATGAGAGAGGTCTGGTGTAAAACCAGGCATTTTGTGCCAATGCCTGGGCACCACTGCTCATGGTTCTGCTCTGCAGCCTCGTCTCACACTTGCCATTGCACTTGTAGCACAGGATTGAATTTAACAAGGTAAGTACTTGGGTCTGCCAGCACTGCAGCTGGTGAGGAGCGACAAGATACTGTCTA
>NW_010203670.1:6127-66890 GCF_000695765.1 Mesitornis unicolor | reverse complement strand
CAGGAATGTAGTAGCAGAACAATACCGGTGTTACTGCTGTAGTAACACTGGTGCGTATTCCCATTTTGGGTGTTTGTTCCATAAAAACTGTAGCAGTCTAACTAGTCGAGATAAGACTGCTTTATTTCAATTGACAGAAATTGATTAATATATACATTTCAAAGGAAAATGTTTTCCCTAACATCTTTTTTTCCATACATCATTACATGTTCTTACATATGATTGTACCTGAAATGAAATAAAACATTTTAAAATGGATTAATAAAAAGAAATAACTTAGAATAAAGCACTTTTCAAACAAGCCGCAGATAATGTTAGGTTGTATATACTCTATACACTTCCCTCCAGGGGCAGTGTCTTTATCTTTAAAGATGAGAATGAAATGTAGCATGGACAGATGATCTAGTTCCTTAAATAAAAAAAATCTTTGTGCAAAAGATTTCTTTTCATTTTGCATCACAATTATGATTTCTGTAGGAACATTAAGGGGGACAAATTTTACAATCCTAAATCAGTGTTTGCATTCATCAAGCTATTTTTGTTTTGTTCCAAGACAAGCAGTTGTTTGACCCCTTCTGCCAGCGTACCACTGTCTTCCTCATCACTGAACGTAACCCAGTGACTGAAATCTTCCAAGCTGGGGCGTTTTGAATTTTCTGGGCTGTGTGCTGGAGAAGCAGCTGATGCCACCTGTGTAGGAAGCAGGCAGGAAGAATCTGGTTCCAGGTTCAAGAGATTGGTGTTCTCTGGAGGGCTGCCTGGTGCAGGAGGGCCCTGATGGTTTGCCATCGATTCTGGGGCATTTGGTGCCAGCTGCTGAGCAGCACTGTGTTCTGGACTGGCAGAGGACGTAGGAGCTGCAAGCGCAGCCTGCACAGGGCCGTGAGTCTGGGGGCAGAACCCAGGGTGGTGGTTGTTGGAGTTGAACGTTAACCCACTAAAAAGTGGGTTGTCGCTGCTCTGGAGAACTTGCAGGTGGAGAGCTGCAGGGGCTGACTTCTTTCTTCGTGGTGGCACCTTTGGGGCAAAGGAAGCGTTTTGGGAAGGCAGCGCGATGGCCTCGGCCGTGCTTGCTGAGAGGGGCTGCCTTTCACTGCTCCCCCTGCTCTCCTGAGGCTTCCCAGATTGCGCTGTTCTAGGTTTAGGGACTGGAGTAACCCTGGTGGGACTAAGAATAGCTCCAGCTTCTAGACAGGGCTCTGGCAAGCCAAAAGGAGACTGCGCTGCCTGTTGGTCAAATTGCTCTTCTGTAGATATGGCCTGAGGGGGAGAAAGGAACAAAAATGGTACCTTAAACTCCGAGTCACTACTAGTGCAAGTTTTACTGATGGTGTTACTGAGAAAAGCTGACAGTACTGGAAGGAGGAAAAAAAAACCAGTAGAAAAAGTAGGTTTGACAGCACAGGCTCACGCTGTGCCTGCTCTGTTCTGTTCACGTGTGTCCTGCCTTGGACCAGCGCTCATTTACAGACTGCTGTTTGAGGACGAGGACCCTACAGCCTGTTTGCCCCCTGCATGAAAATACATCCCTTTCTGACCATCTCTCAGGATTTTGCTCCAGGCCAAATTAACTAAGTTCTGAAGAGTTACTTATTTGTCACATCTCTCTGCTGACTAATATTATTTAAGCAAGAATGCAAAGGGAGGGCTAAATTAACGGGGCCATTAGCACTCGCTTTGGGTATGTTCTGACACATAAGGCTGAAGGACAATTACCTTAAGCTAACCCTAACCCAAGAAATGCATTAATGGCTCTGTCGTGTCTCACTGATGCTAGGAACTGAAGCTACAAGTAAGGTCTCAAAGTACAATCTAGCATATACTGAACACTTTAAAATATATGAACAATTGGAACTCGGCTCAGTCCAAGAGGGCAGAGGCTGCTTCAGATTTCTCAGTTAGTGTAACTGAATCAAAGCATTTTAATTATTGCTCTCCCATAGTATTAAAAGATAATATACAGACTTTTTAATCCACTCAAAATATCCAGTCAGTATTTCATGATGGACATATCCCCTGCCACTGCTGCCTATGTGCTGCTGTTAAATTGCCCACATTTGATTGCATGCTTTTTTTAATGATAGCTGTGGACTGGGTGGAGGTTTTTGCAGTACACAACTCCTATCTGAATTCACTCGAAGGAAGGAGTGGATGGAGTTAAACTGAAATAGATACATTCCTGCAGGAGATTTCATATAAACAACACCAAAATAGCTGTCCCTCTCAGCACCTTTCAGGAGTGCCCTAGGAATGGTGGCAACATAAACCAAATAAGCAGACCATTCCTTGGTATTTAATATTGAAGGAAGGGGCACACACTGCATTGTCTGGGTTGTTTTTTCTTTTGTGAAGATGCTAAAAAAAAGATTGCAGAAAGTCTATGTGCAATAGAAGAGGTGGATGCCTTTACAAAGGAAGATAAGGCAGGAGTCCTGACAACTTAGAACAGAGCTTCCTAACAGAGTTTCTGTCAAATGAAGAATATAAAAGGTTATATTTGTCTCTCTCTTGTACTTAAACTGCTTTCACCATTAAATACGCATTTTAGCAGCTCTAGAGGTGAAGAACTATTATCTCCATTGTAGTAAACCTGACAGAGAGACAGATTAAACACCCAACCCCTACAGGTTTGTATTTTTAAGAACATGAACTCTTGAGTAGAATCCAGAATCCCACGTGCAAGGCTGAAACCCCTTTACAGGGTGTACAAGGATAATCAGGTATTTCTGATCAGGACACTGACCAAGGAGCTGCCTCAAATCAATACAGAGCAGAGCACTCATGATGTGGTCAAAAGTAAACACTGTGATAAAGAAGGGGTAAGTCTGAAATCCTGACAAGGTTTAGATGAACCAGAAAAGTAATAAAGTCCCAAGAGAATGGACAGACAATTAGAAAAGCAGAATATGGCTGAGTAAGGAACTCAAGGCTCTTTTTCCTTTCTAATCTCCTTGTACGTTTTTATGCCTTGGTGACTACAACACACAAAACCATTTTAGTGCCTGCTGACTAAGAACTTTAAGTGATAGGACTACATACAATTTGTTTAACAGTCCATGCCTCTTGCCATCATTCACTCTGTGTAAGGGAGGCTGCATGCATCTTACATTTTCTGCCTTGACTCCGGTCCTTTGCAGAGGAACTGGCTTCTTCGTAGTTGGAACTTTGGGTGGCGGGCGATGGGGTACAAGCAGCGGTCCTGCCTGCGACCCTTGAAATGATGCTGACTTTGTGATGCTGGGAAGAGGCTCGGGTTTGCTGAATGTTTGGTTTCTGGCTGGAGCAGGCTTTACTGCGTCTTCCTGGAGTCCTGAAAAGCAAAACCAATTGTGGCATCTTGGCTTGATCAGAATGCAGCTTCAAGAGAATTTCTTTCACAATCAGGTTTCCCAAAACGTGCGTGCCTAAAGGCAACATGCTCAGGCCAGGAAGGTAGGTTTTAGAAATAAACACAGACCTTTGCAATCCTGTTTGCATTTGTAAGAGGTAGTTAGGGAGAAGCTCCCCTGTCTGAAATAATTTCATGCCAAACCAGTGGTGCTGTGCCAGCATTTGGCCAAGTGGATAAACACTGGCTGGGGGTTCAGGAATACCGGACTCAAGCCCCGAGTCTCCTTTTTGCCCTGGTTTCCTTAAATGCAAAATCAAGATAATGAAACCAAGCGCATATTGTGGAGTACTTTGGGAAGAACTGCAAATGCTTGCTGATGGTGCAGCACGAGGGCCTGAAAGTGATGCTGATGGATGAGTTTCCTTACCCACACTGAGTGAAATGCTTCCTGTGAATTTCACAATTAATGGAGAGTAATTCTAATTTCAAAACCAAATGTACAGCACTCTCTGAAGAACAAACATCAGGATGCCTTTATATTTTTCTAATTAAATGGGATTATTCCAGATTGCATTTGCTCTATTTAGAAATGAAAAGGGATGTTTTTCTCCCAAACTGAGAGCTTTGCAAACTCAGGTAGCTATCTGAGAGTCATGCTGCATTCTTTCTCAGTCATACAGCGCTAGCACAAAGAATACTTGCAGAACTGGAAGGTATATTCACACTGCCTAGGTTTCAATGCCTAAGCTAGATACCTGCTCTACTTCACCCTTACAAGAAGCTTTCTTCTCCAGGGTTTTGATAAAGAGCCTAAACAGAGTAGCCTTTCAGCTTGGCTACTGCAGCTAAAGTGGTGCAAGCTTCTATCTAGGTTACAACCATACTTGCTGTCCAAATGTCAACAGAATCCAGGTTATTTCTCCCACAGCTGTATTTTTGCTCTCTAGTTCTGCTTAGTGAGCATTCACTAAATGGAGCAGCAAATATCCTGTATACAACTCTGAGCTAATACAGGCACTATCAGTTAAGTAAGATTCCATCTTTATATTTTAATTTTTCAGAGTGAATCTGGACATAATTAACCCATGGTGCTCCTAGTAACAAGTTCTACAACAAAATACACAACTTAAGTCATCTTGACTTAAAATAAAAAAGGTTAATAATATAGAATCTGACAGAGAACACCACGTACAATCCTGCAGGGATGTGTTTCTCAGTGCTTAGGTGAGCTTCTGAATAGAAATATGTGCATCTGGGCTATGATGGGAAGGATGAATACACCCACGGTTCTCTAAATAAAGATTTTTAGAAATCAGCTGTTCTCACCTCCTTTAGCTTCCATAAGACATCTAATAGCTTCTTCTGCTTCCTCAGCTGTGGTGGTTTTGATCTGCTTGACGTTGTAAGGTTTACTTATTCCAGTCCGGACTTTAGGCTTTAGAAAAAAATATGAGAAAGAGTAATCTTGAGAGAACTGGTTTTTTCTTGTACATGTGTAATCACACACCTGTAAAGTTCTGGTTTTAGCCAGTGGCTATTCAGCAATCTATAAATACTACAGAAATGGTGAGGAGTCTTTTGGCAGATATTACACCTTTGTTACAACTGACAGATAGGCCCTTAGCCACCCCTTGTTCAATACACTGGGGTTCTCATCCAACAAGACAGGAATGGGGAGGTGTTCCCACACTCCAAGTCTCAGCCTCCTCAGAGGGCTGGCAGCCTTGCTGGCAATGGTCAAGACTTTTCCTGTACACTGGGCACTAGCCTGGCCCATCAAAAAAAAGCTGAGAAATGAATTAAAGCACATTATCATGGTTCTGAAAATCCAAGTTAGCATCTGTCAGAAAGCAGCACATGGAATAAACCAACAGTGTCCTGGTCTTGCACCATTTTCTCTCTCCCTCTTCGACCTTTCTAATTTCTGACAATTTAATAACATTTTTCTGGCATCTAGCAGGTCCTACAGTCTAGCATTAGATTACAACACGTTCATCTTAGCGTTTCCAGCTCAGGCATTTGATGGACTTCCTTGTACAACAGCTGCATCATGTACGTGCTGCTCAGTGTCCACAGTGTGTACGGAGATGGGGAGACCAGGACAATGCCAAGAGGCCCTGCTGAGCAGCAGCACTCACTGGCTGCTGAGGAGCTCCCGGTAGCAGCTTTGCCGTTGCCAAGATGGAGCAGGAGGAGTGGCTTCCTGGAGAGAGAGAGCCGTCTGAGGGGGACTTTTTGCCTGATGTTCCAGCTGAAAGAAGAATAAAAATGGATTTTTACATTCAAGAGCTGGTACAACATTTTATCTGCAATGGAGGAAATCCCATGTGCTTTGAAATTGTGATAAATAAAAGAGATGCTGTCACCCTCCCTGCTCCTCCAGGGATAGACATATTAGGCAAGACCTTCCTGTAGGACACTGGGGATCTTGAGTTCCTCTGGTCGAGTGCCCAGAGCAAGACACTGATCTAGGAGGACTGATGGGTTGAATTGTTACTGGTTTAATCTAAGGTGAAAAAAATCTCACCATGGAATAAAATCCTGAAATCTTGAACTGTTTCAGGAAGCAGTTTTCTGTTCATCTTGTTTTCATTTAAGGAATACAATAACCTCAGCTGAGCGTTAACATTGCATTCCAGTCACAGAAATACAGATACCAGTGCTGTCACTTCTGTGCAGCAGACTCAGAAATGAATGGGAATAACCTTGAAGAACTCATCTTCCAGCAGTGAGTCTGACAGAACCTTTAATTTAAGGCTGGAAAATATATACAGAAGACAGACTTTTGGACTGCAGGAAAAATGTGATGTATAGCTTGTGTCATACAGAAAGCAAAGCCCGTTATGCTGATTTAGCAATCAGCATTCATCCAGTAGTAGTCATAAAAACAGGAGCAGCCTAGCACTGATGGCATCTCAGGTGGGTAGAGCTTAGGTAAAGAGCATCATTTCCCCTTTGTGCCTCATTGAAAACCATAAGCCACTTTGCATTTCTTTCATAAACACAAAAGCAAGCAAGAATTGCTTGCAAAGCAGGAAAGGACAAAAACTGTCCAGAACAAGTATTTTGTCAAAGCATTTTAAAAGGAGGATTAAAATTAAGTCAGAAAGAAACTGCATGAAAAGAGGCAGTGACTTTGGAAATCAGCAGGCACAAACACTGATATTTATTTTTATTGCCACAAAGTGGCTGGTCACTCCCGAACCTGAGTGATGAGTCAGTACAAAACATACGGGGCCATTCTATCCTCACTAAAGTGCAGGGCATTTCTTGGTGGAGTATCTGTCATCCTAACAACAAACTTTTCCCATTGCTGACAGCAGCCACTGTCAGGCTGAAACAGACTGGGAAACAAGGACAAGTACCTCAACAGCCTGACATTTCACAACAAGGTATTACTTGCTTTGACACCCAGAAACAGCAGGCAAAACTGTTAGGGTTGGCACAATGTCAAAGGAAGTTAAACTCACCAGGAGGGGGAGGCCTCTGTGGTGGCTGAAGTGGCCGAGGCCTGGTAGGATTGGACTGAGACCTGCTTGGAGTCCGGCGGTGGCACTCCCCACTCGCCACCAGCTCCTGCTTCGAATTGGTCAGGTCTGTATCATCTAGGGGAATTTTAGAAAGAATCTGTATTAGATATCTGCTGGGTGAGATGCACCAAATTTGGATGGTCAAGAGAGAGGTGATTATGAATGGCAACCCTCAACCAGGTATCTCAACGACACAACATGGCTCCTTTCATATTGCTTTGCTCTCCCTGAATGTCCCCCTGCTCTCAATCCAGGAAACATCTATCCTACTGTCAACCACCTCTCTCTCTCCTTTTCCAGCATTTGTTAACTGCTTGTGCCAACACAACGACTGCCTGTGTCAGGGTTACAAGTCACCTTGTTAGATTCTGAGCTATTCATAGCCAGAAAACCTGCAGCAACCTGCTCTCATTCAAACTGTTACAGCAGGCACAGGCAGGCTTGTCACGGTCAATCCCTTGCTCTTCCATTCTGAACAAAGGAATTCCTTCTGAGGACTGGACAGCTTTCTTTGCTCAGGAGAACTGTTCTAATGCCAGAGAAAAAGCCATGTGAATGGCTCACTCATCACATCTCTGCTTTCCAGCAGCATCTCCTAACAGGTACAGCTGCCTCAATCTGCAAGCCCTTGGCTGCATCTTACATGAGTAGGCCATTACACAGCCTTTCATCCTGTCTAAGCCTCTCTGACAGCTGGAGAGGCAAGAAGCAGAGATTGCTCTAGTCTCCCAGTCTCCTATAGCGAGAGCTTTCACTTCAGTCCTCCCAGCCTGCCATGGCTGCCAAGCCATGCAGCTCCGCTCTTTAGGGCTCCAAAATCCACTGGGCTTAGTTTGGTCCCTGTGGTTTGGAGAGGATGGGGAAGGAATTGTAGTAGCAGCAGCCTCTCATACTTCACGCGTTTTTACCCAAATTCCTGTTTTTCAGAAAGCTGTGCTCTGCAGGGAATACTGAGCTGCCTCACAGTTTGCTACTCCCACTCAGCAGCAGATGGCAGCCGCAGAGACGCAGGCTGTGATCTGCCCAACCTGCCCTCCCCCTTCCCTCTGCATTTTCAATACCTCTAAGCTCCTAATATGGGCTCATTGGTAGGATGCAAGGAGTCATGCAGGTGCCTAAAAGCATAGCTTGAAAATCTGACAGTAACACCAAATACAAAACAAAAACCAGCCACCGCCACTCTATCCCTTCCTCTAAAAGGCTGAGGGTTTTAGACAATGGCTCACAGGGACGTCAGTTTCATGAGGCGATGCCCTTCTCTGACCTCAGAAACACACATACACACTGCTCTGCCTGTCACTGGTTTCCACCTGTGTCTAACGCAAGCTATACAATCATCGTATCTTCAATTAAAAGTTACTCAGGCAGAATTGGAAGCTTAGGGAGGCATCTGAAATTGCAGAAACTTTCAAAATGAATTGAATATATCAAATTTTTAGTTGTGTGAGATCATGACCCCACCTTGACCTCCTTCAAACTACACTTCGTAATCTCCATTTACTTTGTGATATTTTTTGTGGAGAGGAGTTAGTGTGGGTGAAAAGAATCACTGCAATTCTCTGTAGCGTAGTGAATCATCACACAATAGGCCAGAGGTGTTTGGAGGGCAAGTCATCCTACAATACAGAGTGATTGGCTTCACGGTATTTAATAATGACAGATTACTCCTTGGCTCAGGAGTAGGTTACAGGGTCTGCACCCAGCATATGACTTTAGTTGGGCAAGAAAGCTGTATATCACCCTGTTTGGAAAATCTGTCTGTGTAAACTTACGAACCTCATTTAATCTTTTTGAACTCTACTTCTGACTCAACCTTTAAAGGTATTAAAGCTTTCACTTTTCTGTCAGAAGACAAAGCACTTCAGAGAAAGTGCAGAAAGACAGCTACTGAATCACTTGCTGTGATGGAGAAGCATTTAATACGTGACCCAGCCTGTCAATGCTTGGTCACCGCAGCACATCCTGATCACAGCCCCAGTGTAAGGCCACCACAGGCTTGGCTAGTTCTTGCTGCAGTTTTTATCAGTATACTCTTCACAACTCTCTTTTACCAACTCATTTCACAATAATGTGCCAACAAGCCAGCTGGCCAGGAAAAAAGGTAACATGTTTATGAAACACTAGAAGAATGAATATGCCTGTTGTGTGAACCTCAACTTCTTCACAAATAAATAAAATGGGGAAAAAAAAGGAGAAACTTTAGGCTTCTTTGAAGTAATTTCACAGAATCACAGAATATTAGGAGTTGGAAGGGACCTCGAAAGATCATCCAGTCCAACCCCCCTGCCAGAGCAGGATCACCTAGACTAGGCTGCAGAGGAACGCGTCCAGGCGGGTTTTGAATGTCTCCAGAAAAGGAGACTCCACAACCTCTCTGAGCAGCCTGTTCAGTGCTCTGTCACCCTTACAGTAAAAAAGTTTTTCCTCATGTTCAGATTGAACCTCCTATGCTCCAGCTTGCTCCCATTGCCCCTTGTCTTGTCATTGACTGTCACAGAGAAGAGCCTGGCTCCCTCCTCCTGACACTTGTCCTTTACAAAATTATAAACATGAATGAGGTCACCTCTCAGTCTCCTCTTCTCCAAGCTAAAGAGACCCAGCTCCCTCAGCCGCTCCTCATAAGGGAGATGCTCCACTCCCTCGATCATCTTTGTGGCTCTGCACTGGACTCTTTCAAGCAAAAATTTGAACACAACAACCTCCTGGACTGTCCAGCTTACATTTGACTGCACTGCCACAGCTACTGCTCACAGGGCCAAGCCCATCACTGAATCAAGAGGATTCCTTTGGTTTAATTTAGCTCTGGCCCTCACCAATAACAATTTTTCATTGGTTGCTCTGGTGATAAAAAACATCAAATGGATAAAAAGAGATAATTTATTCTAACTATGAAAGGAAAACAACATTTCTCAGCACTCCTGCCTTGCCCTGGGCTAGAGAGAAAGAGGATCTAAGCTTTATTATTTGTATTGCTGATAGGCCTGAGGGCTTTGGTTACAGCCACTAACTCAAGGGGAGCTGAGCACTGAAAAAGTACCAAAATGATCATCCTTAGTTTTAGAGGACCTACAATGAAAATGTAAATGAACAGGGAAATAGAGACCAAAGAAGAACAAACAACAAACCTTCAGGTCTTACTTTAAGGGATGTAGACAGTTTACCTTTATGCAACTGTGGAGTTTGTCCAGATCTGTTTGAATGACCTATGGATGCAAAATGTCCACAGCCCTCAGACATATCTTCTTCTGTGTCTGCTACTAGATGTTGACACAAAGCATCATCTAAATCATCATCATCCACTATGTCACCTGCATTAAAACATTAGATAACAAAGATTTGGTGAGGAAATGCATACTCTTGTCTCTCTCCACTACGAATCATTGAGTTTAATGTATGGGTTAGGCAAGCTTCTTGTGTAACTCGTGTTTCATTATAGTTTGTTCTATACAGACAACCGTACCACACATTGGATTTGTTAACATATGTTGTAACACTAAATTGATAGGATGATCTAAGCAACAGTTCTCTGCCCAGGCCAGGTCATGGCTTTACTTACAATCCTCTTTTTAAGTGTAGCTTGATTACAAATCAAGATACCACTGACACTCATACTGTACCTTCTCTGTGCAACCATAGCCAGTGAAGCAATTTCACACAGCTTAGAAACTTGCTGCTCACCTTCTGAGTCATAGTCCAAACTTGAGAAGTCAAAATTTTCTTCCAGAAGACAAGAATTTGCCGTGGGGGACATGGGGGCAATGCTGTCCCGTTTTCGAGCAATTTCTTCCTGAAGGCCCTTTAGCCAGTCCTTGGTCTTGGGCCGGATCTTCACTGTTCTGCCTCTGACCTAACGCACAGAAAGAATTGTTTCCCTTTTGCCAAGCAGCTTCACAAAATGAGAACACCTGAACTGAATAAGCAAGTGCTGCCAGACTGTTGCGTAACTGCTTTGGAAACTGATACAACTCAAGTGAAAAGGAAACACTCCTCATAACAAAGTTTTCAGACTGCAACAATATTCTTGAAAGAAAATCAGCTTCACAGTGAGAAAACACTGCTGCTGCATTTGGGAAATACTTGAGAAATAGGTGAAACATCAAATAATGTCCAAATGATACTGTGATAGTAACAATGGTGTGGGAATGTTCCATTTTTGAGTCAGTAGCTTCAGAACACACAAGAATTTGCTACCTGATGGCACCTGTAAGGAGACGACTCTGCTCAGAAAATCCCAAACATAGTGGTTGATGTATATGGAAAGTATATTTTTAAACAGATTAAGACCACAGCTGCTTAATATGTGTTGCTCTATGCCATTTGGGGTGAGATGTATCCAAGGCAGCAGCTTCAGCAGCAAAAATACTCTGGAAAGTTCCTGAATCAGGTTCCCACCACCTTCACACATTGCACACGTACAACTGCATTTGGCTCTGTGCTATAAATTACATCAATCAAATGAGCCAAACTAATAGTTAAAACTCCAAATGTTAAATAAGAATGAGGGTTAAATCCATTACTTCAATGTTAAGTTTATAGTGCAGCCCCGCAAACAGTTTTTCCAGCACAAATGAGGGGGTTGGGGAATTGTAGAATATGTGCACGGGAAGGAAGAGCAGGGAATGGGAATGTAAATGCCTACTGCTAATGCTGACTTTGCCATGGAGGCCAATGAATCACAGCTTGGCAGAAGGCGTTTATTTGATACACTTAAGAGAAACAAAAAAATCTCCAAACCGCAACCAAGAGAATGCTTTGGCAACAGTATAAAGTCACACATAATCTCAGGAGAACTGCTTCAAGTGCCAGAACAAGGACCAAGCTCGTGTATTCTGCGGTAGTATCAGAGGCCAGGTACTAAGCACTGCTTAGAAGCTCCAAAAGTCACCTCCTGCCCTCCTGAAACTGAAATACTGCATGAAAATCCTCAGCAGCTCTGAAAGCTAAGGACACTGGGAGCACTAGGTTTCTTTAAAATAACACTACTTGAGTTAGCTAGAAACTCAACTATCTCATTCTAAGCAACCACTTTTGAGAAATTTGTGAAAAAAATTTTATTACAAGTTTAAGAGAGTCTTACTTTGACGCCATCTATATCCATAACATGAAGAGCTGACTTGCTGTCTGCAAATGTCACCAGCATTTGACCTCCACTGATCCTAGTAAGAAAAAAAAAGGCAAAAGAAAGAAAACAGCTATGTATTTGGTTTTAGTTCTATTTTCCTCCCAGCTCTAGCTTTTGGGGAGGAGCAAGTGATCTATGAATCCTAGCTGGGCTCTTCCTCTCCCCCATCCTCCCTTGTGTGACCCCAGCGCTCTGCCCTTCACTGGGTCGCTCCTGAAGCAGCAGTGCAAACATCTCAGCAGCTGTTGACAGGATACCCAGTCTGATATCCACACTCCCTCTGTACTAACTTCCATGGCTCTGCATATCGCTCACCTCAGAGGACATGTGATGTTCCCAAAGACTAGGATACCATCAAGCTCTAAAGCAATGAAACAAAACAAAATAAAGCATGTCCTTTTCTTGCTCCTTTTCTTCACAAGCAAAGTGGTGCTGCTTCTCCTGCTCCTGCAGGGGTACTTTTGAACCCTCAACTTCTATTTGGTACTTCATAAAACCATACAACAACAGGTCATCAGTTTTCTCCATTAAGAAATGGGTCAAATACAACATAAACAAGTTTGTGGTCTTATTTCCCAGGTCAACTATCAGGTTTTTTTGCCTGTATTTCTCAAAACAGAAGTCTCAAAGCTATGCTGGAGCCCTAACCAGAATGGAATTAAACTGCTCTGCCAGAAGGTATCACAGTCTCCCTTCCCTCTCAAACTGTGAGAAGCCATACTATTAAAAAATCAAGCAAAATGACCCCCAAAAGAAAGCAGAGCCAGGCAGGAAATCCTAGTGAGTGTGAAAAAGTGCTGGAAGAGAGCAGACCTCCATGGAGGAAGTGAAGCAGGGCCCTGAGGAGGCACCAGCAGAAGAAATCCATGGAAATGAGGCCTGAATCTAAAGGTGATGATTTACAACAAAGCCTCTGTTTTATAGTGCTGTACTGAACAAAATCCTCCTCCACTCAGCCAAGGGAGCTGTTAGACTACTTCTTTAACAGGCTGACGAGAGGTAAAAGATATTCAAAACACTTGCATTCAATTTCTGAAGAAGAATTCAACATGCAGTAAAGGAATTCAGCACACTACTTCCTAATACAAAGTTAATTCTGTCAAGACAAAAAGGGAATTTCTAGTCTGTGTTTTTGAATAGATGGGATGCCATCTCAGATCCCAAACTTACCTGACCAGAACAATAGTGCCATAATCCTCAAACATTTGCATAAGCTCTGTACGCAAGTCCTCAGGAAATTCATTTTTCTCTTCAGGTGTTGGTGATAGCAGATTTACCACTACTGTGGCATCCAGTGGTCCCTGGAAAGACGACACTTCCTGGAAAACACTCTCACGGGCAGCTTCATTAACTTCCTGAACTTCCACTTCTACAATAGCTAACACTGGCCTACATGAAACAAAGGAGAAATG
The DNA here is from genome assembly GCF_000695765.1 of Mesitornis unicolor. Classification (NCBI taxonomy): domain Eukaryota; kingdom Metazoa; phylum Chordata; class Aves; order Mesitornithiformes; family Mesitornithidae; genus Mesitornis; species Mesitornis unicolor. The sequence continues at coordinate 53,495 of NW_010203670.1, read as the reverse complement.
GTTATTTAAAATTAAGATCAACATCACCCAATAGGAAATGCTTATATAAAATTAAAATCAATGTCAAGCAGGAGGACAGGTAAGAACTTAGCTGTATGAAGGTCATACAGTATATTGTTTAAACTCCATACATCTATAATTTTTAACTCCACAATGTCAAATCTCATTGCAAATACTTAATTATGCCTGTGGTACCTTAGAAGGAAGAGATTATTATATCTGCTTTACACAGAAAGAGAAGCAGAACAAATTACCTGAGGTCTCACTGCAAAAAAGCACTGTGGCTGGCAATACAACCCCGAAGTTCAGCCCCTGGTGGATTGTTTAATTTTTTCTGCTGTGGAAGATCATGCCTTGAGCACTGTTAATTACATTTACCAGCTGAATGTAACAGTGAAGACACACCATAAAGGAATTCAAATAACAATTGTGTGTAGCACTTCTGGCAAGCCTGCAGTCTAAAGATGCCAGGATACTTCCCTCATTCTCAAACAGCTGTCTCCCAAACATCTATAGATCATGAAGGCAATGTATTATTTTCTGTTAGACAAGGCCACATAAAGATGTCCTCTTCCAAAAACTAAGGACAAGGTTCTTCAAGTGCATAATGTGGCTTTGTAGCAAATGTACGTCAATCCATCAGATTATATACAGCCAACACCGCAAACTTGCTCCTTCAGCCATTTCTTACAAATTACCTCCCTGTGTGCCAGATCTAAATAGAATTGAGAAAGCTGTCTGAGGAAGTAAAGCTTGTCTCATCTCTGTGGATGCAATCCACAGTCTCAGACTTCCACTTGCACATACACACACAGCAGTAACTGGGATGGCTGCTCTTCTATGTCAGAATTGCTGCCTCCTACTTGCAATAGAGCAGGCTTTGCAATATGCATTACCAGAACATGTGAAAGCAACAACAGCAGAGTTAGAAAGGAATAGTAAAGGGAAAAAAAAATGTATAGGAAGTTTTAACTATTTCTATAAGCATTGTGAATCATCATGCATTTCCATATGTCACAAAGATACAGCTAAGCCCTTTTCCCAGCACAAACCTTGGGAAAGGAAACCTGCTGACTTAATTAAAAAGCAGTTTTTGCAGTCAAGTTTGCTGAAATAGAAAACCAGTGTACGACAGCCATGTTTCACAGATTGCATCCTCAGGGTCCTATATAATGAGCGCAGCAGTTCCACTGTGCTTTGTGGAACACAGCAATGTCAAAGCCTTGACACAGAGAAATTGATTGCAAGAGGCATGTTCTTGCACTGCTGGAGGAATACAGAGCAGTCCTTGCACGCAAGAGCACCATGAGAAGCACAGAGCCAGCTGCTGTGGGTCACTGAGGGCTCCTAAGAGGAACAATATTGTAGCATTTCCAGGGGGCATGCAAGGGGTGCAAAAAAAGATTAATCTGAATGCAAGGGAGCTTTCAAGGTGTATTTATTACAGAATTTGTTTCAGAGAAGTGAAGCAGTGAACAAGTTTAACAAGGAAAGGTCATTCATATCCCTAAAGAGAAGTTAATGATGTGGACCAACCAGAGGCACTGGTCTCTGTTTCTTCTTCCTTCTCCCACGACCATTTCTAAGAGAAGCCCAACACTTCACAACTCTGAAGAGGTCACATCTGGCCCTACATATGTGGTCTACACTTCTTCAGGCCACACCGTCCCAACCTCCTCCTCCCTCCACAGGAAGCTGAGCAGAAGTCCATCAGAACAGCTTGTTTGGGTATCAGAGCTTTTCAAAAACAAGCAACAGAAAGCCCTCAGTTTTCTATACCCATTGCCGCAACTTATCCAACCCTTGCTGAGACCACAGTGCAGCAGAAATCAATACAGGACCATAGATACTTGCTACCCTGGTATAAAACACACCACAAGGGAAAAAAACCCAACCAAATGGATACTGAACACAGAATATGGGTGTAATTCCTGTTACAGTCAGACTTGGTCCCTCACTCTGAAGGTGTAATTCATTATAACACATTCTAACCTAGCAGCCCTTTCTCTGATTATTTGCTTAGGACTTTACCTGTGGTCAGATGCTTGCAGCTCCGCTCTCCCATAGTACATCAAGGCTCCAGGGGTCCAGGTGTGCCTGACTTTAGTTTCAGCATTCAGATCGCTGTCTAGAAGATTGATCTCTCCAGCTGTGCAGCACAAAATATTACTTAAATTTCACTCAAAGTTAGTTTTACTAACAGTTAAAACCTATTTACGAGGATGCACTTCACAGATCCGAGTAATGGGAGGTAGGGCTTTTTTGTTGTTGTATATACCACTCAAAGAAGAGCTTGTATCTAGGAAAAAAATACAGGGAGTGCAACAGAGACAGCTCATCACTAGAATGAGACACCTGCAAAATGGTTAACCTGAATGTCACGCAATCGATTAGCTTAACAATCAGGGTTGACAGCGAGTCATGCTAATATTTTCCATCCTGTCCCATTACGGAGCACAGAGACAGACACTGCACTTGCAATTCACTGCAAATCTGAATATTACACAGGGTCTGGAGAAATAATGCACAAGAGAGAGGAGAAAGCAACCCCATGCAAATCCAGCCTCCGACTTCCTTTGCAATGCATTAAGGTGACAGAAAGTGCTCCAGAAGTTACGCTAGAGTGAGGTATTATATTGCTGTCAATAACAGGAAAGTTTGTAGGTCATTGTTTGGGCTAGTGGATAATTTCTTTTCTGTGGGGCTGAAAATGAGTTAATATGGAATACGGCATTTCTGCCTGATCACTCACACTGGGGCCATACTTTCCTCTCAGAAGGCAAGCAGTCATCTAGCCTACAGCAGCGAAAAGCAGCAAGGCAAAAGAATTAGCACTGAGAGACAGAAGAGTCTCGACACCAGCAGTAAAGGAGAGGAACTCAGGTTGCAACTAATAAGAAAAATTTTGCAGGGCTTGGAAGGTGTGTGAAAAACCAAGAGGTCAGTTATATACCCATGTGAGCTAACCGTGGGAGGCCTACAAGCTCTAAAGAAAGGGACCTGTCTCAGCTCTTGCAGAACAGCTAGATAGGTCCTAGGCTCTGTGTATGCTCCATCAACTAAAGTGCTCCCAGTGGCTAGTCTTGCCATGCGAAATAAGGAACATGCATTGAAAATGCTGAAGGGTTTTCTTTCTCCAAAAATGAAAACAGCCAGCACAAGGGGGCATTTTTAACTTCCTTTTTATGTCATACAGTTCTTTCTTTGCAGATTACATCTCTATTAATGGTTTAAGCTTTTACTTTATTTTTCCTTTTTTAACTAAGAGTGAGTAACTGTATCACATTGACATGTACTTTCTGATTGCCCCAGTTTTGCTTTCTAGTTTTAACACTTAGTGTACTCAGGGTATGACTTGCATTCCAAGCAATAGTTTCCAGGCACGTGAAAAATCACATCCATGAGCACAAACCAAGCTACTTCTCCAGTGATTACACTTTTAATACACATTTGTTCAGATTTTATAAACGTTGGGAAATAGCTGTACCTGCAGACTGAGAGAATGATTATGAAAACTGTCCATGGATATGCAAAGAAATAAATTTTATTTTGTTATCGTAACTTTTGATTAACAAGTGAAAACAGCCCTTCTGTTGTGCTGGCCACTCATGACCTCAAAGTACTTTATAAGGACTAATGAAAACTCCCTCAATTCCAGAAACCAGCAGAAATATTCCTAAGATTTACCAAGGCAGAAGAAACTACAGAGAAGTGCTTATACACTTACTGAGGACAACAGTCATAACCATCTAGGCATTCTAACAGGGGAACTTTATGTGGACTAATGGTTCTGTTGAAGAGCAACAGAGTAATTTCGAGATTGCCACAGCTGGATTGTTTTCAGTTCCTCAGTGAGCTCCTAGCACCTTCTCAATCTGCAGCGTGAAGCCTTTGCTCACACATTCAAGAAGAAAGGGTGCTCTCTGTCTCTGCAAGTTATTCCAGTGAAGCTGAAAGAACATCTGCTTGAGTAAAGCCGCCGCAATTTGGCTAAGCCTATGGGACACTCTTAAAGACAGCTCTCAGCCCAGAACTCACTAATTCCCATCCTCACCATTCACTAAATTAAATCCCCTTATGTGGGCTATGGATGAAACCTAAAACTATATTTGGATAAAGGAAGATAAAAGATTCTACAGACCTGTTTTTTCAAAAGGCAGTTTCTTTCTCCACCAAAGCACTCTGTCAGTCCAAGCTGGGGTTCTGCACTTATCACTTGTATCGTAAGCCTCTGAGCCAACATCATATTTATATGTTGGTCCAAAATTAATAGTCCCTTCATGGAAGTCTTTAAAAATCTATGAAAAGAAATACCATCTCTGATTAAGTTACAGATGAGGTAAGCGCCATTGAGACATATCAACTTTCTTGCAAACACAAAACATTTTGATTTTTAAACAAATTACTACATTCATGTACTACAAACAAGGGTCTGAAAATGCAACTTTTTCACTCTCTCAAGGAATTAGACCAAGCCAACATGCAGGTATTCAGGAAAACAAAACCCACTGCCTTACTTTTCCACTGGATTTTTGCTGTTGTAGTTGATCAAATTCCAGAAGTGTCTTCCAATCTTGACGTTTGAGAAAATAGAAGACTTCTTCATATGTTAGATCAATGCGATAGTTAAAATCACCACACCAGAAGACATAGTCATGTGAGAACACGCTCCGCCCCTAGTTTAGAGGTACAGAATACTCTTAATGTCAAATCACATTCACGAAATCACCTTTTAAATGCACTGAAATGTACAACTCAGTCTCTCTGAATTACTAAATAATGGACTTACCACATTCTATTTCTTAAAATCCATTTTGTGCTAAAATGGAATGGTTCCTTCACTGCCTTTTGCATCCTGCTGAGCTAAGCTTTGTAAACAAGAGTGACAGACTTTGACCCCTGTTTCCTGAAGGTATGTCTAAGCTGGGACCCCAGCTTTGTATTCACAATTTGGCTATCATGAATATTAAAAACAGTGTTTGTTTCCCTAACACATTTCACACACACATATTCACATATTCTAAACATAACACAAAATGTGCTTCTGGTACCAAGGCACGTTCAGCAACACAGGTCCGGAGTAATAATAAGCTCCAAATTTGATCTTATGTGCACAACATAGTTTTGTAAATGTACTGAAATAAAATGTCAACGAAAATTCACTCCAATTTTAAGTTGAACATCCTATTCTCTGGCCAGTCTTTTTCTTTTTTTTTCAGGTAACATATAAGCATCTAAAACCCAGAGATTCATAAAGTAAATGCTTCAGAGCTGTGGCTGTCATAGCACTAGAGGGCACTCTTTATATGCATTATACACACAAGGTATATTTAGCTATTGTAAATATAAAGGACAGAAAATAGTTAATGAGGTATTAGAAGGAAAAACTACCATAAGCACAACTTTATGGCCATTTGGATCAGATATTCTATGCAGGACGTTCAGACTGTCAGTATTAATTCTCATATAGAACAACTGATTGATATGCTACATTGTGCCAAGCCTCTAAACCCTGCAAACAACAAGGAGTTAAAATTTTGTGCTCTGCAACCTAAATGCCATTTTTTGCTGACTGACCAGAATACACAAAGTGGTCCATTCCCTCCCTCGTTTAGGACCTCTCCAGAGAGGTCTGAGAAAGAAAGCATTGTGGAAATTAAAGCAACCAACATTAAGGGAAGCAAAGAAGCACTGCTACCAAATCCCATGGGTTATCTGCTGACCTGTGGAGAGAAGTGTGAAATAAAACACTAGGGTGATTGATTTGACACCATTTAGGGGAACAGTTATTCATACAGACCAACAGTGCCTACTTGCCAAACTCTGAGAAATACCAGCAGTTCCTTGACAGGGACACATTCATGAGGACAAAATGAAGGGAAGAGAAAGTACCGTATCAGTGACCAAGAGCTGATATATCATACCCAAGCAGGAGAAGCTAAAGCACTGATGTACTGAGCGGCACAGATGGTCTTTTAGGACCCCATACTAACTGGTGCTAAAAAGAACCATCAATACCATGCTCTCCAGCTCTCCAGAAGTCACCTAGATCTTATCCATGAAGCTTTACAGATTTGTCAGTGATGTTGCACCGTTCTGAAAGATCAACTTGAAAACTGTTCAAAGGCGAGGAGTTTTCAAGCACTGCAGCAACTATATTTTTTGGTAAGGTGTAGAACCTCTGTAAAGCAAGTGCTATACTGGGTCGTATCTAGTTCACTGTGAAACATGCTGCTTTTTGGTTTATTTTCGTTTTTTTTAAAAATGTTTTCTTTACCATTTTCTTTTATGCCCATTCTCCATGGCACTGAGATGACTTCTTTAATGACCTGTCATCAAAGACACCCTGAGACCAGCTTTCATAATGCAAAGATACAGCCTTTATCTCCAATGTTTTTAGTATACATACACCTATACACTTACCATTGGGAAGCTGAGTTTCTGTGTGATTTCTTTATAATCTTCATTTCTCTCTTTCACCTGAGTCTGCCCAGCAGTTAAGTGACTGCATATAAAGCAGAAACTGGTACTATAGAACTGAAAACGAATGCTCACTGCCCCCTTATTTCCAGCTTTTCCTCCCATTCCTGTCTTCACAGTGTCTATTGCGACATCCCTGTATTTAAAAACAAATAGAAAGAAAAAAAGATTAAAGGGCTGCAGGGTCAATCATTCAATTAACTTTGACAGCAACATAAGGGAAAAGCCACTTTACAATGCAGTTTTCTCCCACCCAGAAAGCTTGCTGCTTTTAGGCACCATCTTTTAGGCTGCAAAGTTGCTTGATGATGTTCATATACTTACGTTTCAAATTAAGTATAATACAATACTATGGAAATAAAACTATTTGAAAGTAATTTCCTCCTCTTCTTGTCTTGCTGTACTGCTTGGAAGGGACTTGCTTCTGGCATACTGAGAATTTTTACAGAACATACTTTTCAAATTTACCTCTACTGTGATCTTTAAAATCACGACAATAAAAAAATTTACTATTACGTTTTCTTTTACTTTTGAACATATGGGAATCTGCTTTTCAGACAGTTAACAATTTAATGAGTGTTACTATGTGTTGAAACCCAACTTCACAGTTGATGCTGGATTTTTCAGTCAATTAAAGAGCAAGAGATCATAACCCATAATTTGTTAAATCACATGCAATAAAATCAGTGATTACAGGATACAACTATTTATACCTAACACCTAAGATGAGTTCTGTACTGATGACAAATTGCTTAGAGCCTCCACGTTGTTAATTACATAGTATTTCAATGTCACGATTAGTGTACACTTTACTACAGAAAGATGACTTGGCAAAGCAGACCACCTGCTCGCAGGATAATTTCTCCCAGATAGCCAGTCTACTCCACAATAAAGCATGCCTGTCTGATCAGATATGTAAATGATGAGATCACTGTAGTAACTGACCCCAGCACCATCCATGTCCTTCCCAGTGAGAAAATTTTACTTTCCAGATAAAAATCATGCAGATTTGGACTAGAATATTACTGGCTTTAAGCAAGGGGCAGGTGAAAACCACTAAGTTTTATTGGAGTTATTGTCAGACATTTATGTTCTGAATAACACAAGATGTTACAGTCTCTCTTTCCCCCTTCCCCCCCCGTCATTTTCTTCTCTCTTCCTCAAACCCATCTTTTCTGTCTTTTTTCTCCCTCTTCATTATAATCTCTCTTCCTGACTGCAAAAAAGTCACCCAAAGACACCCTAAGGGCAGCAACGGTGGACCATCAATGCTTCCTATGAAAAGATAGGTTTTAAGCACTTCGGAAGAAGCACGTGTTCAGTCTTCACTCAAAGGAGTTCTCCCTTCCTGCTGCCTGCCCACTCAACTGCTGACTGCTGTCAGATCTATCTGATTTCCACTCATGGCAAAGGTTATGTTGAGATAACCCAATGTGCACTCAACTGCTTTTATTTCATCGATCCTGTCACTGCTATATAAGCTTCAGCTGTTCTCTCATTTTATTTCTCTGTTCTCCAATTTCTGCATTAATCTCTTCAATCTCTGTAAACACAAAAGCCTTTTTTTGCGCTTCTGATCATTTTTGTTTTCTTTTTCTAGACAAGGAAAAATCTACACAAGCATACAGGTTAGGTTTGATTATGCTCACATAACACATAGCAGCACATAAGCATTAAATGATGAAACCTGGTCACTAAAATCAAACCCTTCCCTTTTTCTCTTGGGTTTCCAAGGGCTACATCCAATTCCTGGCAGTTTGACAGCTGCAACAGAGCCACTGTGTTGCTTTGCTTCTGATTTCCATTTAAACCATAAGCCTCCTGCTGGATCACTCAAATTTCTTAGAAGCCAGGTGAAACGTAAAAAGAACTGACAGAAACACTTCTCCGCTGGAGTGCTTCATACGAGCAAAATACGTAATTTTAAAAAATCATGTTGAAGAAAGATTACTGCGAAGGCAGCAATCCACGACCACGAGGATTACCTGGATTGCACTACTGTGCCTAGCTTACAGCACTTTACGTTGCACAAGCTCTGCACTGATCTTCTCAGTAGATCTGAGATCAGAGGGAAGAAAGAGGCAACTTTTGATATTTTGATCACAAAATGCAGTGGCCAGTGTCCATAACATGGAGCAGAGGGCACTGTTTGGATCACTCTAGACTTTAAGGTCAGACAGATATCCAAATATAGTTTTGACTAATTATTATTTCCTACCATTTACACTTAGCATGCATAATTCTTGCCTACAGCAAATACATTTTAATGCAGATATCCCCGTGGCTTCGTATTCTCCTAGGGGAAGAGAAGTTTGGTCAGTCTCCAAGCCTATCAGTACTAGTACACTGAGGACACACAGCTCCACACTCTCCTGATCAGGCACATAGTTCTGGTTTTAATGACCTCTGGGAGAGACACTTAATGGGCCCTTATAGCTCTCAATTCTATAAAATGTCAAGGGGCAAAATTAGCTCCCTTTCCCCTATCCCCATTTCCACCTTTTCCACCATTCTTTTCAAGCCAGGAGCCAGCCCTGTTTCCATATGGAAACACTAAGGAGAGGGTTAAAAAGTAAAACCTGCCCTTCAGGAACCACTTACCTTCACTTCACTCCAAACACTCTTGGACTTACTAGCTCAGGTCATTCCTTTTCCAGAAAGGCAGCACTCAAACAAGGTGCTACACCCTGACTGCCTACCTGGAGCATGCCTGGCTGAATTCTCAGCTGAACTGAAGGAGGATATTGGGGCAGCCTGGCCCTTGTGCTACCCTGGAGGATGGACTCCAGACTACTGCTGCCTGGAAACATCTCCCACACTGTGCAGAGACTGGAATCCAAGTTTGCATGACTCCCACCAAGCTGAAAAATCACTCCCACCCTCTCTGGCCACACTCCAACAGCAGATGCTACTGAAGATACAGGTTGGGAGAGGGGTTTTTTTTGCTTCTTTTTGTTTTTTACCTGATGAAGGGGACATGATACGGTCGTACAAAGATGAAAAGACAAACACCAACAAGCTGTGCTGATGTCAGCTGAATGTAGCGATGAGTCCTGGAAATGGCTTTTTGAAGCTGCTCTCCCCACATTTTTCTATTTGTTGTACTGGAACAAACATAAAATCATTTAATGGAATCAAAACAAACTACATACAGTCAATAAAATCAGCAGATTAACCGTGTGTTAAGGTTTACAGATTTCCCATTAGGCTGTAGAATTGGAAGTGCTGTAGGATGCATGGCAAAGACAGGTAAGAGCTCCTTATGAGCCAGCTCAGAGTTATAACAGGGTCAGCGAGCCCAGACACAGCACGCAAATACACTTATCCTGCTTCTGGGCGTGAGGGATTTTGTCTACTATGCTTAGTAGGATCCATAGTCACATGATGTTTGCTACCCCCATTCTCTGGGGATAATAGGAAGCTGACTGTAGTAAACATAACCATAGAAACAAAAATCCATGTCAGTCTCATGACTTGTGTGATTTCTTGTGCTCACAGTGAAGAGATCTTCTCTGGATCTTCCCTGACTGGGAGATGACTGGCTTCCCACAGCTGCTGGCTGTTCTCAGCTGAAGGTTTGTGGGTGGGTGTGCATACCTTGGCTTCTGCAGACCTAGCTTTTTCTTAACTCCTAAGTCAACTGATAGATGCAGATACACTGCCAGCCCAGCAGCCACGTTAAGCACTGCTGTTCATTATCATTCCTCAAACAGACAGCTAACTGGTCAGCCTGATGGATGAGCACTGGAAACATTATCTTCAGATACAAAAGGACCAGTATACACAACAGTCTACTGTGCATGCTGACATGCCAAGTTCTGGCTTGGACTTTAACTCCTTCTCTAGCCATAATTTTCACAAATATAATTTGCCACAGAGAAATTTTATTCATTTTAGAATTCCCACACGAATGCCAATTATGTTTGTAGTTACTGAACACATTTTTCCAGCATCAGAGGTTTAAGGACAAGCATTAAAGCAATGTCAACCATCAAAATTCTTCTCTGCCAACATAAAGACTTAAGAAACTTAGAAAACACAGCACATTCTACTGTACAAAAGTTCACATGGGAAGAGCACTTCCAACACCACCCCAGTGCTATTTGTTAATGGCAAACATATTTCCACCTATGATTACAAGCAATAGACTTGGAAGGAAGTATTCCACACATCTGACCATAAAAAAACCCACAACCCACCTCTGGAGGCTTTTGTTTGGCTGGTTTCTTTGGAGGAGCGGGTGCTCTTTTTGGATTGTGTTTTTTGTTCATTTGTTTTGAGTTGTGGGTTGGGGCTTCTTTTGTTCTTTTGGGGATTTTGTACCTACCTGGCATTCACAATATTCCCTGCACTTAATTCAACCATCTCTTCAAATCCCACTGCAAATATGTCAGGAGGGCAGTTCTCATCATCTGTTGGCAAGTGGGAAAAGTCATACAAGAGTTACTATTTCATTGTTTCTTCTAAGGATTTCTTTTAGATTTCTGTCAGAGATTATTCCTGTAGTTCCATCTTGTGTATCTCTTGCCAAGTTATACATATTCATAGCTCCTTTAATCTAATCTCATAAAACAACCCCTGCAGTTCCTCTGAAATTTTTTCCTGATTTTCTCCCACCAGTTGGTCTCCATCTCTCTTGCAGGAAGCAGTCCAGAACAGAGCATTACATTGTAGCAATGTTAAGATGGGAAACATTCAGTGTTCTCGCTCCCTCACCCCACTCATCACTAAAGCCACATCTCACTACCCACCATCTTTCCCCTACTTGTCATTTTACCCAACACGCTTTTCCTTTTCAACACTGATTCCTATGTAACAGAACCTACTGTCCACACACCAGTATGTCACTTCCATCTCAATGCCTTTAGTAAATTTTTCTCCTAGTTTAAGGAAGCCTTTGAAGCTTCTTCTTCTCTTCGGTCCTCCGAGTCCTTCGTAGATCACACATACTTAAGGTTAGGCTAGGTCACTCTAGAGCACAGTGACCCTCTCCCTTCCCTGGCCCAGCCCTGGGGATACTACCCTGACAAAACACCAAAGATCAAATGCTCTCATATAATAGCATGAAGCATATCTGTTGATCCATCAAGTCTGGCCATTCCCTAAAGGGATTTTTTTTTAAACTGTCATCTGGCCATGGTAACAGTAACTTAATTCAACATGAAGGCCTAATAGCAGACAATCATAGGAATCTAAATCAGCCTCGGAAAATAAGAATGGAAAGAAAAGTAAAATATGCAGCAACTCCGTAGACATAAGGGTGACACTAGCACACAACAGCTAGCCTCCTTTACTGGCTTAACATGACAAGCACTGCCACATGGGTATTTCCCATTAACAATTTCAGACATTCATCTTTTTACCCATTTGTGTAGGCACTGCACTGACATTACCACAAACACAGACATTTGTGTGGTCATACCCTAGCTCTGCCCATTCATGTAACTTAGCTCTCTTCCAGAATCTGCTTAGACCTATCACATTAAGGTACCATGGAGTCCTGCTCCTGTGGTTCTTCCAGGGGAAGCCCTGGCAAGGCTAGCACATGACAAGCTCTCAGTATACTTTAATATCATAGGCACAGTCATGTGCTAACAGATCTAAACTGTTTCTGAAACAGACTGGACCAATCACCCACCTAAGCTGCTGGAGTACAGTGCTCTGCACTTCATGACATCCATGCACTCAAGCACTAAAGATTCAAAGAAGACAATTCCTATGAATGGCCATGGATTTGAGGAATGAATTGCTGAGCTTCAAGGTTAGGCACAGAGTCATCCTGTGCGTCACATCCCTGTGATGCCTGCAGGAAGCTAAATGTTTCACAGTAACACGAAAGCACAGGTTTTGCCATAGTTTTGCAACCACTCAATTTTTAAATGACAGAACATTCATTTTCATTTTCCTTAATAAACTCTGCAAATCAATTACAATACCTGACCTTGTTCTATAAATAAGAAATCAAGCAGCCAATTTAAGCAAGCCACAACCACAAAAGCATTCTATACTGCTAAAAAAAGAGAAATCACCTTCAACAAAATAAACCTTTTTGTCTGAAGGCTTCGATAGTAATGTTTTCAGACAATGTTAGAGTCCAGATTGTACAAATATGTCCAGCTCCAGATAAAGACCAAGGAGACATTTTGAGGCACCTAAGCATGTAGCTCCTGCTCACAATGAAGAACAAGGAGCAGAGATATGGAAGAAGGAAATGAAGTATGGGATGTAGAATAGGCAGGTACATCCTACAATGGTGTGAAAGAGACCTCTGAATTGCTGAAGGTTCAAAACAGCCACATGGTACAGACTCAGGAGTTGCTCTGACTGTCAGGAGTCCTTCAGACACCATTCCACTGCTGCAGGGAGGCAGCACAAATCTCTACGGAGCTGAATACACCCCCAAGAACTGACAGAAAATGCCCTCCAAGATGCACTGCCTTTGAAAGAAGCAGCTGGTCAAATCTTGTGCCCCAATTCACCGTCTCTGGAGATGCCAGCAAATATTGCTTACGCTTCTTGACTGTCAAGTCTTACCCTGAAATTCAGAAACTCCAGAGAGCTTGGGAGAATCCAGCAGCCAGTCTGTCAGCTCACTGGTACCAAGGATGTTGCTTCGAAACTGCTTCCCACCATTCACATTCCAGGTCCCCGTGGCAACACGAATACGCTTGAAGCTTGTGAATTCAAACTGACGCTCTGACATGGCCTTCAAAATACTTGGAGTTACTAATGGAAGACAGGAGAGAGAAAGAGGATGTGTAAAAGAAGAAGGTGCTGTAAAAGGACAGAAAGCGCACAGACAGCAGCAACACAGTCAGCATCAGATAATGACATTATCCTAGCAGCAAACCCACAAAAGCTAAGGAATATCTCCAACGGCAGTGGCAATAACTACAAGATAACTGAGGTGGATGTCAGCAAATTCTCTTCCAGAAACCCTTCGAAAACTTGTGACAGGCTAGTCACTCACTTTCAGCATACGTTTTCCTGCACTTCTTCAAGTAATAAGCAAACAAATTCTTTTTCTTCCCTTAATGTTTCCAGTTTAGCCTACAGCGATCAGGCATGTCACAAGTTATGACTTAAACTGAAGCCCTAAGAAGTCTAAAGTGTAGAGGGAAGGCAGAGGGCAGCACAGAGTCTCACACAAATCCAAATCCAGCACTGTCATGGCTCTCTAGCCTGGTCAGAACTCCTCACAGAAAACAACTATATTAACTTATTTTTTTTAAGTATAGAAAATTAGCAGTGTGCTTTTTTTGTGTGAGCAACTGAGGTAACTTTAATCTTTAACTGCCTGATTTGCATTGGCAGCCAGGCGTACAGAAGCTAACTATATTTTCCTTGTGGTCTGCGTCAAGGAATAGCCCCAGGATTGAAGTGGCGCCGAATGGTTGAAGTCTATCCTATCAAAATCCAATAGTTCTCTGGAGCAAAGTGACCACCTGATACTGCTTGTTGTGGGTACAATTATCTCATATTTTGCACACATGTATCTTCTCAGAGAGAGCTAAGCTGGTTTACACAAGATGGGTACAAACAAATGTATTTATGTTGAGGACTATCAGGGCCTTGAAGTAAAGCAGGGAACGAACCAACATAACATAAACATGAATTTAAGGATCAAAATGGCTAAAAGCATGTGCAAACTGGAGGCCAAAAATAAGGAGATAAGAAGTCTGAGCTCGAGATGTCCTCAAGACAAAACCAGACAGGGCCAGACTGGGAATAGAGCCCTTGAATATTTCCCTTTGGTCCAACTCCTCTAAACTGTCAGAGGCAATCACCATCAAACAGCTGACAAACATACTCAGAGGTCCAAAACAAAATATGAGAAATAAGCACAGTGGAATTAAAACACAGAGTTGTGCTATAGTCACTTGAAAGCAGACTCTTAAATAACAGATTTGTACAAAAGTAGCTTATTTATTGATTTTTTTTCCAAAAGGATGCAATTGTTTATATCTGACAGCTAAATACAGAGACAAAACAAAAGCAAAGGATTTACACTGGCCTTACCCAGCAGCGCAGTGTGGTCCATAAGCATCTTGCCTTTGTCTGCATATTCCTCACTGAAGAAGTCACCCATGAGCAGTAACTCAATGGCTTCCTGCTTTACTGCATCAAAGAAATTTGACTGAATTGTGCGAGAGACAGAGCGGGCACCATCCTTGAGTTTCCCAACCTACATCAGACAGGAATTATCAGTGCAAGTGACACTGAAGAGTGAATCAGACATCTTTCTTTACTTGTGAATAAACAGTTTTACCATTTTTCTTTACCTTGTGCTTCCCCTCAAGAGCACGACTGCCAGTAAATACTCTGCTCAGATTATGACCATTGAGACTCCACATCACTTTGTAGGATTCCACAAAGCGCTCAATTATAGATTTAGAGTTCAACCCAAGGCTCTCTAATTGAGCAAGCAGGATCTGGATTACGTGCAGAAGGAGAAAAAAACAACAACAACACTGTTCTTAAATGCGTTTTTGCTTTTTATCCTCAGTTTAAGTATTCCAGCCAGCACCATTCTGTGTCACAGAGCTGGCAGGACAGACTTGTGTAATTGAGGCTTATGCCCTCTTTCCTGTCTTCCCCATGGAACAGACAACATATGCAGCACAGGCATCCATGAAAGGTCCTCTGTCAAACTCACCTCCAGTGCAATGAAGGACTGTACACTATTAGTACGATCCAGGCAGTCCAAACAATTCATTCGAAAAGTACCTGTCTGCAGGCTTTGGTAAGCAAACATAAGAAGAGGGAAGAAAAAAGGTATAATTCAAAATAACATCTAATAGCAATTGATTGAAAAAGGCCATCAAATGTTCAGCCTGAATATACCCACCCACATTTTGATGGTGCAAGCACACTGTGCACAATGTATTCCATTAACATCTCTAATTAATTAAGTATGCCTGCAACACTGTATTAGCAAATCTATGCACTGGTAATTTTTCATGTTCCAAACAATGGAGATGCAGTTAAGCCAAATAATCTATTTAGCACCTAGACTACACTTTGTCTTTAAATTATATTTCAAGATGGTCATTTACTCTCATGATCCAAACACAGCAAAAAACCTGGGAAGGCCAGGACAGATGGTGCCTGGCTTTGCTGGGACAGAGGGGCAGGGACACTCACCGTGGACTTACATTCTCGCCCCTTGTGAAGATACCAAAGTCTTCCCAGTGCAACTTCAGCTGAGGCCTCAGCAAATTTTCCAATTTCTCAGTTTTTCCACCTTTCGCAAATTGGTGGTAGTCAAAGTTTATCATGGGAACGTCTGCTGCGTGAGAAGAGGCCCATAGCAGTTTCTGTTTAGATAGAGAATAAACAAAAAAAAATCCTGCTTAAGCCACAACATAAGGATTGATACCAGCATGCTTTTATCTTTACTAAGCTTTGACTGTTCATCACGTTTTTAATATTGATAAGTTCTTAGGGAATTTTGAAGGCCAGACATGAAAAAAGCAGCTGAAGTTCCCTATTTGTTTTCTTTCAAAAAATAAAACTGGATTCTTAGACTCCAATTTTTCTGTAGGAGAAGTCAAGCTGTAACCACACATTGGAATTGCTGCTGTCTGTGCCTTGGCTAGTGGCAGCCCTGCAGCAGTGGGCTCGCACCTCTGTGCGTGAGGGTGAACAGCAACAGCGATGCTCTGGGCAGGCTGAGGACCAAGACCCAAGTGGGAAGGGTGTCCAGAGCAGCTGAAGGTGGAAGAGCTTAACAGTGCATGGGTGTATATTTTAATCATTCCTGAAGTGCCGAGACATGGGGAAACAAGGTCCTAAATCCAGGTAGAGGGTCACTGGGGAGGAAGTAAGAAAGAAATTATGACTCAGGAAACATATTATAAAATGTTTGTGGTAAACCACAAAAAGGAAACAAGAGGTACAAATAGGCTCATTATTTCATCTCCAATTTCCATGATCTCACATGCATTTCTGTATTCACCACAGATTTCATTAGGTTATCTGTAATATTAGATACGACAGTAATACATCCTGCTCTCCATGACAAAGCCAGCCATTGAGAACTAATATATTAACTCTACCTATACAAGCCTTTGTCTATTCCCTTCCCTCCTGGGCATTCTCATCTTAAGAGACAGATGCCTTTCTCCACTTAGATTGTGACACAAAACTGAGCAAAACAATTCTGATGTTACATCAAAAGTGTACATGCAGCAGTTAAATCAGTACAATTGTATCAAGTAAGCCATTAAGCCTCCTCTCCAGAAACAAATTTAAAGGTGTTGCATGGTGTTTGGAGAGAGATGTGCAAAGTATATTTCACTACTATTACAAAAGCCAAAACACTTGGTATCTGCTTTTGTGTTGTCAGCATCTCAACCTGCCTTTACAGCTGCTGGCACTAATAATGCACTTGAGGATGACATTTACCCACTGCCTCGGTGCAAATCATTGTCAGAGCACTCGCAACTCTACACTACAGCACTGCTTTTACTGTAAACATAATTACATCTGATATAGGGGATGCTTATGAAAGGAACAGCATTACTGGGAACAGTACTGATTTTTGGGCTGGTAACAGCTGAAGGTAAGCTGATAATTTATAATTTTTCATTTGTTCGTGTTACATAAATGAATGGTAGCAGTGACATTTTGATCAAGGAAACCCTGCAGCAGTAATTACAGGAATATTTTGAACCGACTCTGATAAGAATTACTAAGACTGCAGCCGGAGCTGGGAGAAGAGGAAGGAATACAAGCAAAGGAAAATGGAGAAACAAATAAACTCATCACAGATGAGAAGTTTTCATTCCTGATCATACCCCTCTGAATTACTTTATTTTTAATTCAAGGTCTTTAAAATCAAAGTAAAAATTAATTACGTATTCTTTCCAAACATCCACTCATGAAAACACAAAAGATCAAGAGACGGTTGTTCTGAATGGGTACAAAACTTTGGTTTCCAGTGCTGTCAGTCTAAATTATTTCAGCTCACAGAGTGCTTTCATAATTTATTTATTTTTTTTTTAAATCAGGGATAAAGTTTACACAATTTAAACAAAACAGGTCTTTACTTAAATTAAATGAACAAATGCAAGGTCTTTATTCTTGAGACGCCCTGTTTCTGACTTAAATTCTGGTTGTATGATACTGGCCAGACCATGGTCCTCAAGAATGCAAGTGTTTGATAAAAATATCAGTATTAAATTGACATGAAATGTCAGACTTGTATCCTCATGAGTTATTTAAGCATTTCAGAAGTTATTTTCTCCTGCCCTTAAATTTCAATGTTTTTACAAAATAAACTATAAGAACTATTTTAAAGATCAAGAAATCAAGAGATTATAAAGGCTTAGCTGTGTCATGCAGAAATTCAGTAAGAAGCTGAAAACAGAAGCTAGGACCAGACTTCACTTCTGTACCCTCCTCATTGCCTCACAAGCTTTAGCCATAATCATGTTCTTTGGCCATATTCTGTACAGGGAGAGACATTCACTATGTCACTTTCCACTGGGGAAGCAGATAGTCCTCCTCAGCTCTTTTAAAAGAGGAGGAAATGGCCATACAGAAAAACTGTCAAAGTTTTCATTGTCAAAGTTTCATTCCTTGTCTTGAATACATTGTTTCAACAGAAAGGGAAACAAATCAGGAACTATTATTTAACACAATTTTCATTTTGCTTAGTTTCACACAGTAAGCATTTGAACTCAGAACTATTGCATCATTCTTTACCAATGAAAAATACCTAACACTTATTACAGGTGTGTACTTAAACCACTCTTCATATTATTCTTAGGAAGAGACACTCTAAAGTATCCATGTTGGATTTCTAAAGCAACGGGCACTTAGGAGGCAGATTTCTGTCAACCTCCAGTCAGATTCAGGCAGCTACTGCACTGCTGCAAATCCCACATAGTGCCAGTCTGTGGCTTCAACTACACATTCGTTTTAAAAACCTGGCCATAAAGAATACTGCACTAGAACTCAGTGCACCTTTAATTCTACAATGCTTGACATCCTTGTTTTCAGGTATTAGCTGTGCCTAGAGATATTTAAGGGCCAGGAAAATCTGTCATCTGGTGCTCAGCCAGCCAATTCCCATCACAATCAGTGCAAGAGAACTATTTCCCATTACAATCAGAGCAAGACAGCTTGCTTGCGCTCAGTGAGCCAGGGTCAGGGCCTGGCCCCCAACCAAGCAGTTCTGGCAATCCCATGAGGCACCTGACTGCATAGGTGACTACATACTGTGACAAAGCTGACCGGATTCATTTTTGTAAGTGTGAACTACTCTTAGGAGAATTAGGGCTTTTTTTTAAAAGTCTGGTTAAAGAGAATGTTCATAAATGTGTGAAGAAATAAGCAGGAAGACAATGCTGGAAATTAAGCCATGAGACTGCTGCACCATGCTCTCAGTATGTAACATTTAGTAAAGAGATAACATAATTTCTTACAATGTACTATTCATCACCTGCTGGGCCAGAAGGGAAACAGAAGAACATGGAGGCTCAGGGAAAATCAGCAGTTAAAAAAAAAAAAATTCTTTCCTTTTACCTTGAAAGCCCTGTTGAGCACCTCCTCCCCTCCTCTGCTTCCCAACAGGTTAACAATCACTTGTTTTCCATACTGCTCTTTCAGAAGCATCATATGCCTACAGCAAAAGTAATCACAATAAGTATTAAACAAAACCATGTTATGTTGCCTGTATGTTTTCAAAATACAGAAATACAGATCACTGGTTGCTCCATCCAGAAGAATGTCTCAGCCACAGCAGCTACAGACATAGTCCTCAGTTTCCTTGCAATCAGTTATTAAATAGTACAAATGGTGAAAGTACGCAATTGATGGACACAGTATTACGTACTGAACTGTAATAAAGAAGCATATTAGGAAACAGGCCCCAGATCTTTATGTCACTGTTAGCTTTGATATTGCTCTTTGTATGCTCCCACCTCTTGGCTGTCAGCCTGGGAACTACATAGGAAAGACAATGAGGGAGGAAAACATACTATGCTTCAACAGGAATTGCCCAGCACCTTGCAGAGCTGAGCCTACAAAGAGTCAGCAGCAGCCAGTGCCAAGGCCAGAGAGGCACAAACACATATGCCATAGGTGACAGGGTTCAAACCTTTCTGAGCTTCCACAACATTGAGACATTCACTCTCAACTTAATTAAATTAAGCAGGAAGGTTAGTTAGTAATCATAAGAACTGCTGCACTGGAAGAGACCAAGGGTCCTTTCAGCCAAGTAACCTGGCCCAGATTCTTCAGGAAAAACACAAAATAGGACAAGTACAAAGCGCTATTTTTTGGCATATATTCCCAGCCTCTCAAACCCTAACATTCAGGGACTCTCAAGTCAAGAGCTTTTAGCCAGATGCAGAGGCAACCCATTCCAACCTCAATAATTTTTTTTCAAGTTGGCATGCGTGTGCTACAGGAGCTGTGTTGGCTCATCAAGAAACAATTACATCTTAAAGCCATCTTCCATCATGTGCTAACAACACTGCAGTAGTACTTAAGAGGAAACTGGAAAGAAATAGACAGGAAAAATAAAATAAACACTCATATAAATGAAAAGCTATTACATGCTGCAAAGCGACATGCAATGGCACAGTGTCAGAAAAAACAGCAAGCACACATCTTCTGGCATGTACCTTTAAATCCTATAACCAGAAATAAGCCACACAGAAAACCATGGAAGCAGAGAAAAGAAAGAAAAAGTAATCAGCATGGCTTTCAAGAAACATGGCTAAATATATTTTCTGGTGCTATTTATGTTCCTGATTCTGCAATCAGTTCTCTGTATGCCAACTCTTCTCATACATTTGCACCTCTCTGATCCCAGCATCGAGATCCTACTTCTCCACCAACGTTGCTTTCTTACAACAAAACTGCTGAAGCTCCTGTCACCTTGAGGTCTATAAGCAGAGCTCCCGGAGGATTTCTCGGGGAGAGAGGACAAAAGAGATCCACTAACAAGATTACCATTCGCTTCTCACAGTGCCTTCTCAACACGTTACCCTATCAGATGGTTAAATCAGATGGTTAACAGGCTAAGTCCACTCTAACACTCTCAGAAAAGTTGTAGCAGGTCATCAAGTTTCAGCGTCTTTTTCCATATAAGCAGTCATTTATTCCTTGCCCATTTTCAAAGGATTGTCTTATGCAGATCTGTAAGCAAAGAGATCCCTAACTTCATCTAAATTAAGGCTCGACTGTGCACAAGGGAAAGAAGGAATACTGCAAGTTGATCCTCATGTTCATGTTTCCTACAGAAAAGCTATTCATCAGTTGCATCAGGATCAGAAGAAGAGCAGAACAAGAGGATGCTGAATAAGTTATTGTTTTCTTCTTATATAAACTACCTCTGCTGTGGAATGCAAACCCCTAAGCTTCAGGAGCTTCAGGGACACTGGCAGGGCGAGTTATCATGGCATCAGATGACCACAAGACTGTGAGTCTCAAAGACATTTGAATTCAGTAAACTCTGATTTGCCAAAACCAACCCAAACCAGAAATTAATCACATGACCTGGCACTCACAAGTTTAAAATTTCCCACTGGCTAAATTCATCATGTCCTTTTCAGGCAATGTTCCCACTGATATCCATGGGAGTTTGCCTTTAAATGATAGCACTTTATAGTCAAACATTCAAAGGAATCAAGCTAATACATGGCTTTTTTTACAATTTCCAGCTGACAAGCGGAGACTTAATGGTTTAAAAATATTTACAAGCCAGTCTTCGGGTAAAGGAGAAAAGCATCAGCATGATAGCATCATACAATACTAATCATAGAATAAGCCACTGTTATTTCTGTATAGCAGTAAAACAATGAGGAGAAAACCAAATCCAGAATGGAGTGGAAGCAGTGTTTACTTTTTAATTATTTGGGTTACAGCCAAAAAGAACACATGTTCTGTGTACCTGAAGTGTAAATTCACATTTGTTGGCTCACAAAGGGTTACACCGGCCTTCTTTTTGCATGTCACTCAGTTCTTAGCTTTTACAGAAGCAAACCGGGAGACCAAATTAATTCAATTACCATTGAAAACAGAAAGGAAAATGCACAAAAATAAGTTAATAAATTAAGTAAACCCACCTAATAATCCAAAACACCTGGGGGATTGGCTTCATCATCTAAGAGATGTTTCACCTGTTTCAGGATTTACTAATAAGGCATAAAGTTGCAGGATCCTGGTTAAATGCCAGGCTGCTGTTAGTGCTGAAGTGGAATGAAGCTTACCTGTCAAAGGCAGGAGCATTAGCTTCCAGACCTCTGTTAAGCCTTAGATGATGAGAACCCACCTAAAATAAAATATTAGAAGGAAATGAGAGAAATAACTTCATAAACTGCTAGAGTCCTAAATCACTAGATGTCTCCCTTTTTCCTTCAAAGAAAAATATCTCTTTAAGAGCACCAGATACCTCTGACAGACTCCACACACCCACCCACATAAAATCCTTAATACAAAAGCCACAGCTCTTATTAGACAACAACATTTACTATTACAAGGGAAAATGCTATTATCATTAAGCAAAGGGATACCTACACATCTTTTCATGGCCAAATAAATCACATCCCTTCGCCAGCTTCCTCTAGCAAATATTCCACACTGCCTCACACAAATATGCTGTGGGCCCAGCAATCTTCCTGCCCTTCCCTTGGCAGAAAAGGCTACAGTTATGCCAATTCCATGGCTTGTCTGTCCTGAGGTCTTTCATTCTTTCATTATTTACAGAAACTAAAAAGGATCAGAACAGTCCTTTGAAAATATGAAGGATGAAACCCTCTGCCATCAATCTAATAAGACTTTTAATCTGCATGTCAACAGCAGTAGCCTCAAGCTCCTTTTGAATGCTAGCTACTGTTATTACAGTATGCAAAGGGCTTCTTTTCTCTCCAAAAACTACATTGCTAATTATTTATAGAATCATGCATTGTTTCCTGTACTTCATAATCTTCCTTTGTTTTTCATGAGGTTGGTTTCTGCAATTCTCTCTAACACCAGTCCAGCACACTCACATCCAAGAAATAAAAGTTATGAGTATTCACCAGCATAAATGAAAGCTACATAATCTAATCCAGACTAGGCAAAAAAGCAGAGTGTGTCCCTACTAAAAAGCTGAGAATTCTGTTAAACTACCCACTAGCCAGAAATACTTGGAAAAAAACTCTACGGCTTCGTAACATATGAAACAACAGTGCTGGATACAGCTACTCCATGGGCAGGACATATGCACAACCATACAGGCAGACTTGCTTTATAAAAAGCAGCACATATTGCACTGGATGGTGTTAACAGACAACACAGCTCCTTTAGTCATCTTCCTTTTGCACTAAATCCAGTAGTTCTGAATGGTACCTAGGTGCTAGATTTTATGATTAAAAATAATCTTACAGAATCTAAAAAAACTTGTATTACGTATTTTCTCTTGTAACATATATATGTATATATGTGCATACTTATTCCAGTTGCTTATCCCACTGTTCAGAGAATGAAAAGATTGCTAGGATGATTCTTATTTGAGCTTGTAACTGTATATAAACTGTAAGTCACAGACCATATGTAACCCACTAGGCTTGATGCAATAATTTCCTGATGAAACCCTACATCTCTGCCTTGCCAAATATCAATTAGATCATCATCACCCTTTTGACTGATATCTAGCAAACACACCATCCAGACATTATACTTTGTTTGAAGGTAATGTGTTCCTGTAGAGCTCCTGGTATCTCTGCACACTCCAGTTTTATTGTGGAGGTCTATATCATCAAGCCAACCAGGCATTTCAGAACAAAAGTATACTCCAAATTGAAAATGTTATAAAGATATTGCTGCAAGCTTCATCTTAGGGCACAGTCCCTTACAAATAGTTCCCTGTAGAGGCACATAAACACATGGAAATGCTAAACTTCAGTTAACTACAGTCATTTGCCTGGTTTAGTTCTATTTATCTAAGCACACAAAATGTCCTGCAAGGTAAACCTAAAACGAAAGAGCTCAACATTTTCATGGAATGAGCTTTGCAACTCATTTAAAAAAAAGCACAATTATATTTTATGTAAATTCTAAATTATAAGTAGCAAGAGAGATAAGTAAGGTAGGTTTCTGGTTATTTGTTTACCTGAAGCCCCGGTTGTTCCCAAAATAGTGGAACAGAACCTCTGATCTGCACAAAGGAAGACACGTCATCATCCAAGTAAATTGTCTGCAAAAATAAAATACAAGGAAGGAGTTCCGCAGTTAGATCTGTCAGTCTGTGACCCCTTCATCAGGTGACAGTTTAAGACACTGAAGTCAAAGTGTAAAAAAAGTAAACCGTGTATCTCACTGTATCCATTTACTACTCAGCCACTTTTCCATAGTCTCACAGGCAGTGGAACAAAGTACAGCGCATTTGCTTTCATGTCATCACAGCAGATTCAATTCACTACTCACCAGAAATAAGAGAAAATTTAAAACACTGCTACTGGCAAGAAGGAAGGAATCTTTCATCCACGATGAAGATGGATTTGATCTACTGGTCGAGACACTCGGGAAGATCAGCCAGATCCTCTCTCTCTGTCTCTCTCACAACATCTAACTGTGCAAAAAGTCATTGCTCCTTGTGACTAGCGACGGGTAATGTCAGGTGTGGGATAAGCTTATCTCTTGCTTTATTTACTATTTCTTATTTCACCACGTGTTATGCCTTGTCAGCATCCAAATAAATCTCAGTGAAACCAGCAGCTTCGCCACTCCCACTCCAAGATACAGTGAACAGCATGCAATCTGCTGCTTTTCCAGGAGGCTTATAGCAAGAGGCTCCAAATTCCTCACTTCCTTCCCTAACCAGACCTCAAACTCACCCTTCGTATTTGTTCTTATGATCACTGCTAACAAGCTGATTTTGAGTCAAATCTATGTGAAGTACAAAGACTGATTTCCCTCTTTGCCTTCCCCCTCCAGCAGCCCCCGAGCAAAGCATTACATTAGACATTAACTTAGCACAAAAGGTACTATCTTCAGATTCGGAATGACCACAGAGCAACTGCGCAAAGCCCAGCTCGCTCCCCAGGCCTATACTTAGCAGTGGAATCCTGGCTGTTTTCCACAGGGGATACACGATACACATGATACACAGCTCTGTTATCTCACGCATGACAATGAATCTTCTGCAGCCCTGCAGAGGAATGGTATCCATACCGGTCATCCAGGTAGCTGCTGCTCCTCTAACTCCATCATATCATTTAGCACAACTGCTGCCAGCTGGCTAGTAGCTCCCAAAATAGAGAAAAATATGAAAATGTGTTACTGTACAGCCTGAATGTTGCCTGTGCTTTGGGATTTGCCACCAGATGTGCTGGCTGGGCAGCTCAGGAAATGTGCCTTCATTTACATTGATCTCTCATATTTATAATCACTACCAATGTACAATTTTTAGAGCTACACATGTGAAAAGAAGTATAGCTATACCAGAGAGGTGTTAATAGATGCTCATATTTCCACTTATCAGTGATTCAACATCATAAGAGTTAACAGATGTTTGTTACTACTAGCACTCACATTTTCTGTTCACTGGTTTTCACCCTTTACATCTTCTAACTGATTTCTGCTCTATTAAGCTGTTCACTTGGAGAACTGAACAACAACAACAACAAAATAAAACTATTTGGGGATCATTCCTGTGACCTAAACAGGATGCCCACATCCTCATGTGATGAGCTGGGGACATCCTCAGGATGAGGTCTAATACACACAAATGCCCTATGATGATAGAGTATTTTAAAGAAACCGGCATTTTTATGCACATTGCCATGTGCATAATTTAGAAATTCAGATGAGGATTCTGAACTGCAAGCATGGCTGCTCCAACACAATCATTCACAAGAAAGTTCTCCACTTTAGCACTTTTTTTTTTTTCTTAAATTTTAACTTACAGGGCTTGTCATTCTGTCCTCTGGAGCAATTCTGTGGTCTTTCACAATCCTCTCACCTCATTCTCGTGACCCAGATGAATCCAAAATTATTTTCTTCCAAGCTGCCAGTGAGTTGGAAAAAGACCTATTATTTTTTAATGAGTCGGAGAACAACACCCTTTTCTGCCAGTCGTTCCTTTCCAAACAGACTGTAACCATTTCATTAAGCATTACAACTGTGCATATCTTCCCTGAATTTCAGCAATATCCACTATCCTTCATTCACCACTCCAAGGAACATGATCCCTGATCTTGACATTGCCTTCTGCTACGTATGCCCCTTGACATTACAATAATAGTGGCAAACGCCTTCTTACCAGCAGACTTGTTAAGTGGGCAGGTTGAAACACCCAGACTAAGAAGGCTTTCCAGTTCAGTAACGGACATAATCTTAACACCCATATGCACTACGAGAAACATAATTTTTTCAAATCTTAAAAAAACACTGATAATATACCCAGGTTAAAATTACATTCATAAATAAAAGATTCCAACTTAGTTGCTTATGCAGTTCCAGAATTTATGCATGGTTAAGTACAGAATATCTTTCCTCATATTATTCCACGCCTTGATCATTTTTTGTTCACAATGTCATGTTTTCTATAAGCACAAATCTGTCCCAGTTTTTTGTCGTTCTACTTTTGACTTTTATTAGCTTGTCCTTTAGCAGATCCATTTCTCTTATTCTAAGGCACTACATAAAAGAGAAACAGTTCTTTAAAAAAAGAAACTTAAAGGAAAATAAACAGCACTTGATTTCCACAATTTTCCTTTACTCATGGACAAGAAATACATCCAAGATGATCACATGGGTTTTCCTCTAAAGTTCAACAGCAATCAGTTACATTTTGGACAACACTCTGTCATTAGGGTTGATATGTACTGCTAAATCTTTGCCTTTGGGCTTCATAAAACTATTGTGAAGTCTTACCTTTTGTCTTAGATCCAAAATGACAGCAAGTTGTTGCCTACTTTCCCCATGGAGAATGTTCATTCCTAACAAATCCTCAGAATACCTGAATACTACTTCATTAATCTCAAAGGGTCTGGCCCACAGAACAATCCAATCCAGTTATCTGGATGGATTTTGAGATACGTTTCCTGCAGTTTCCCACCAGAGAACATAACAGCAACTGGATACCTAACCCATGTGGAGGAGCTCTTTGCCTTGACTGCTTGTCCTCTGACCTCTGGTGTTAGAATTTGCCATATTTTTCTTTCGACTTCTGCTGTCTTAGACTCTTTTTGTGGTTTCCTTCTCTGACTCCAGGATCAAGGGTGACAGTACTGGCAGTTCAAGAGGATGTTTCTCAGTCTTTCTCTTCTGTTGCCCCTGTGATCCAAGGACCTTTCCTGGTAACACAAACTTCACACACAGGTACTATTTCTGAACACAAAGCAAACTGGTACTGCTTCTGCACAAGAAGCAAACATCTACGTCAACCAGCTGGTGTTCTAACTCCAGCGTGCTGCTCCCCTTCATCGCTTGCAATAATTTATTCACTAATCTCCATCACTCAGCTTCGTTAAAAGGAAATAATTATCCAGTCACAACTTCAAACACTAAAATTCATTACAGACCTATGGGGCACAGAGACAGTTCATGATTAAATGGATGCTCATATGGCTTGTTCTGGGATCCTCAGCTCTGCCAAACAACCCACAAAGAGCATGGGTAACAGATGGCCTAAACATACCTCTCCGTGAGTCCCTTTAACTCAGACCATGGGATCCAAGGATATATTTGCCAAAATAATCCTCTTTGCCCTGCCTGGGGCTATATTAAAACTTGATCCAGAAAATAAATTAACCACAATTGCATCCATTCCTCTCCTGGAGAGCTATCCAACATGGTCTAGGAGTTATTGTGAAATAGGGATCATTTTTCTTAATCCATGTCTGACATTTTTTTTCTTAAACTGGAAGAAAGTGAAGGCTAATCCAAATTCATGGCATTTCCTTTCAATGCCTCGTCAAGGTTTCAATTTTATTTATTGAACAGTTCCATGAAGGGCAAAACAACCAAAAGCATTCATTTCTCTTTGGTAAATTAAGAGTTGTTCCCCATACATCACGTACTAGGATATGAAGTGTTTAGCACAACTCTTTGCAGGATAACTGGGGAAAGGAGCAGAAATGTAACAGTGACAGGCACACAAACTACATGAAGAAAGTAGGCTTGTTTCTCAATGCTATCAGCAGAAAAGAATTAAAAGAATGTGATACAGTCTCAACTTTAGGGGATTACTAGGGCAGAAAGAAAGGGCGAAGGGAAACATTTAAGCTACCACTGGGCAACAGAGACTGATTTTAAAACTACTCAAGAATTAACTGCAACATGCAAGTAAAAAGGGCTACCATCCCACTACAAAATACTGGCAATAAATCTGGAAGTACACATGAGAGAGGTTTCAAAAAAGCTCTCTTTTCCCTTCATATTTTGTTTTTCCTTAAGTGTTTCCTACCATTTTTTCTTTCTTCTTTTTCCTTTGTAAACATGCAAGCCAAATGATCAAATATCTGAAAGATCTACTAGTAGGGATTTTTTTTTTGTGAAAAGCAAAAGTTAAGTGAGATATTTAACTTTTTCCCCCTTCTCAAACACTGTGAGTCACAGCAGTTAAGTAAGCCCAAAAAATGACTCATTGCAGAGCTAAAATGCCACAAGGCTAACTCAGTGGGAGACAAAAGCATACCATCTATGCATAAAAGAGCTGCCTGGAGATAAGACTAATTGTTTCTCCCTCTTCTAAAAGCAGAAAAATGTTAGAAATAATTCCTATAAAGGGGTGAAGAGTCCTGGCTTTTCAGAATCCTGGAGTGCTATTTATCCATGAAAGCACACAGCCAGCATGCCATTATACTGTACAGGCTGCAGCAAATGGAAACAAAATGTTATTCAGCCAAGGTATTACCTCATAGGCGATTAGTCAGTAGTCTACTATGAAAGTAGGATCCTGAGATTTTATTCTAGGACTCTTCCTTCCTAATGGTAAGTGGATGTCAGCATGAACTGGATCTCAGGCATCCCAGTGGTTAGCCCAACTTCACTTTCTTAGGACACACAGCTTGGTAAAACTAGTGTTTATCACCATTAGCAAGAGTAACCTTCTTTTCTCCTTTAAAAACAGAAATCAAGCAAAAACACACAATCCTTTAAAACTGCAAACCCTTGTTATAATTTTCAACCATTTCACTTTTGCGCTTTTCCTTACCCTACTGCAAAACACTCAGAAGCCTCCAGTCCTCCCACTTCACAGCAGCCTCTGGCTGACTGGGAACAAAGCACAGCAGTTCCTGTGAAAAGCCTGACCCAGCCCCAGCTAAGAGAAGCATTAGCAACCAAGTACTGGTTTTCCACTCACCAGGAGCCAATCTTCAGGTTTTCTGCTGAGATGCAAAGGCCATCTTATTTTTCAGGCTAAGCATTTGCAACATAATGTACTCCGGGAATGTAATTAAATAGGATGAGTTGCTTCTGACCCAACTAGTGAGCAGGACAGCACAAGTATTTCCCATAATTAGACAAGTGCTAAGTGCAGTGCTGCAAATGTGAGACTGATCTGAAAGCAAACTGACCCTTTCTAGCATTTTCTTTCCTCCGCATTTCAGTAAGAGAACATTCTTCAAATCCTGAGTAATGTACATTGCACTAATGCTCATGAGAAAGCATTCAACTTAAATAGCAGACTGCACCAAGTTATTACTTGAAATGGTATATGTCCCTTCTTCTGTTCCCGTGTTCCAGGGGATAATTTAACTTTTCAGTGAGCAGACCTATCTGCATTTCCCAATGCACTGGCAGACTTTCTAGAAGGATGTAGATGTTAGAGAACTTGACTTGCAGTTGCTTTGGAGCAGAGGCACAAAAGAGAATTATAAGCAGAGAATTCAGAGGCCGACATTAGAGACCCAAGCACTGCAGTGGAAGAGTTTGGAATCCATCTGTTACAAGGGGCCTCAAACAAGAATGCACTCAAGGACATGATTTTTGTACTTGGAGCCAACCTTTGTAATTGGAGCCAGTACATCCTGGCACACTGATACATCCTAGTACATTCTGAAGGACTGCAGATAGACTAGGAGACACTGAATGATAAAGAAAACTAAGGAATTTATAAATAAAGATATAAAACGAGAACAATACAAGGATGGGCCATATATGTGAAAAGGACTCAGAGTTCATGGGAAGAACATTAAGAGTGAGACTCTTCAGGTCTGCCAGGGACCACCAGAGACCACCAGAAGACCCCTTGTACGGAACCTCAGTTGATCTGAGAATGATTAAGCAAATATTTAAATGCATTATAATTATATTTAAACTGTAATCAATCATTGTAACTTAGATTGTGAAATACTGAAACTTTTGTGTATAGATATGCTAAGAAAAGTGACCATACTCGTGCGAGTTTGGATGGAATAAATAATGTCCCTTGCACCTGACAGCGAATAAAGAATGCCTGCTTCTTAATGCTGCATTGGTGTTAAGAGGTTTTTCTACTACCAGTTTCGGTGACACAACAAACAGAATTTGTGGAAGCCTGAGCACTAAATGGAAAGCTACCAGGCCAGCCTACAGAAAATGCAGGCAAACCAGGGAAAGGAGGGACTTGAGCAAAAAGCCACCCACATCCCCAGTGAGAACTCTGACCACTGGGTAGAAAGTCGCACATGTAACATTGTGCATGCTTTGAGCACATCTTCGGGATCGAAGCTCTAGGGAATACCAGTCTGCAACTCCTCCAGGCCTTCTGATGAGCAATGCAGCACTATCAAGACTAATGTAGCTCTACATGTGTCCTTAGGCAGAATCAGGTGAAGAGGTTAAAGCTGTAAAGTGCCTCAAGATTGCTGGATTTTGTAGAAACAGGTGCCTGAAGGCACACCTAACTCATGCAGTGGGTTAATAGAAAGGACAGCACTGAGTGTGAGCTGCTACACTCACACAATGCCATGAGGAATTACTAGCACTAAAGTATGGGCACTTTTGCCACCCTCAGCAGTCAGGCACAATCCTGCAATGACACAGCTATAACTGTTCTGGAACAAGTAACGGCACAGCGAGCTTCAGTATCTCTACGCTACACTCACTGTGTCATGTACCAATGTCTCACCAGCCTCCCTTTATGAGCATCACCTAAACAATCTGCTTTCATTGTATGTGCACTGACATATTTAGACACATACATAGACATATAAAAACAATCTGCACTACACACATAGTTTTGTAGATCTGCCCAGAAGACACCGAAAACAGCCAAATTCTAAGAGCAGATCTTCGGCCTTTATTGAAAACTACCACCAGCCATTTATCTATTCTGCTTACAGAGACATCTATTTCTGTATGATGGTTCTGACTGCTAGTAGTTACTATTTCTATTCAAAAAGGAAAAGGTGATTATACTTTAATAAGAAAGTGCTCATATCAGCTGGCAAAGATTTCAGAATCTTCAGGGTCCACTGCTTTTTGTTCATTTTCAAGGTAGCAAGCTAAACCACATGTAATAAGCCCAACTGACTCTGTTATTTTGTTTGGCTGTGTCAGTCAAGGGAGCCCGCTGAATGCATTTCTCCCATATATTTTGTCTCAGCATCAGTTGGAAACAAGGTTTTACTATGCATGTATAAAACCTGTGTCATACTGCCTCTCATTGGAGGGAATCCCCACCAAACCAAAGGGGAAAATAATGCAAAACCTTTTCCAAAATGAATTGCACTGGAATATGCCTTACTCTGAG
The DNA here is from genome assembly GCF_000695765.1 of Mesitornis unicolor. NCBI lineage: Eukaryota > Metazoa > Chordata > Aves > Mesitornithiformes > Mesitornithidae > Mesitornis > Mesitornis unicolor. Next base: position 22,336 of record NW_010203670.1, on the reverse strand, counting down.
AAGATGGCGTTTTTTCTCTGTTTCCTTTACTAGAATTTTAGTTTCTAGGATGATTTGACTCCCAGCTCCTTTGCTGGGCAGCTTCCTCTTAACTAGAATGATATATATATAAGTGCTGAAAGTTCTTCTTCACCATAACACAGCATACACTACCTACCTTCTATAAATGTTGTCCTCACTGGTCTGCAAAAGTCCTGTGAGGCAGGAAGTTAATAATCACCCTCATTTTACAACTGAAAATTTACCGTACAAAGTAGTGATGGCTTCAATCCAATACAGCAGACAGGAGTAACTTGAAACATGAATATTTATGATCATAAGTTTTTATATGATCCTAAGTGACTTCACTAAAGAAAATCTCAGCGCCAATCTTTGCTGAAAATCACCCCCAGCATCCCTAACCATATTATTTTACATCAGTGTAGACACAGTTATGCCATAGTAGTACAAGTGACTTTCAATGGCTAACCCAGCAAACCTGGTGGTATGGACTAACAGGAAAAAAAAGAGAAATTAAGTGTAGGGACTGCTACTTTACAGAAAATCTTTCAAACTAGTTCTTCTCAAACATTCTATAGCATAAGAAACAAGCTGAATTTTAGAAAAAATATACTTTAAAATGTATGCACAATGTATAAACGTGCAACATTTATTCTGGAACAGATTTGAAAACTTCTCTTGTCTACATGGGCCTCATGACTGATAATTCTAAGAAAGTTTTGTGCAATTGAGAAACTTACTGTTACACATCTTGAATTTGTATTTTAACCCATGGAACTCTGTGAATGGTTTAAAAACCCATGTCTGTATTTCACCACAATAGTAACTGGCCAGACTTTCATGTTCAGCAAAAAAAAAAAGTATTTTCACAAAAGTGAAAATTGTGTGCATGGAAAAAGTCAGAAACACAGAAAAAGAACAGACTGTAAAGAAATGCTTAATGGGCAAGAACAAATAAATCTGTCATGCAATGATAGTTTAAATATTCTGGGAAAAAAACACTTGCTGAACTCCTCTAATTCTTGTTGGAAACTGCCCCAATTAAACTTGAGTGGACTGAATTATTCAAAGCTATTGGATACATGTGCTTACCTGCTCTGTCTCAACGAAGTTAGACACATGCCCATCATCATTGACCCCTCGAATGTGAAACCGGGCACCAGCTCGCTCACAGCTGATGCGAGAGATGAGGCAGGCTTTCGCCTTCTGGTGAGAAGCGTAAACCGTGCGTATGTCCACCACACCACAGATCACCTTCAGCAACCATTCAGAGCAGTTCACCTGGTAGTGTTTGAAGGGCACATGCAGCAGCTGGTTCCTGAAAGGTTCAACAACATACACATACATTACTGAATAAAACAAGGCAGAGAGGCATGGGTGCCACCCCACAACAATGACTAATTTAAGCAATTTTTTCACTTTTTCTGTTGTACGTTTACTTTATCCAAAACCAGGAAATATCAGAAAGAAATCCTTGTGAACTACTACAGTGAACAGAACATGGCAAATCTTAATAGCACAGCTACCACCAAGGTGCTGTCCTTATATCTTGTACCTCTGTCTTATAAACTCAGATGCAAATGTCAACTCTTTCAGCTCCCAAAATAAATCTATATTTAGCAGTCTTTTCCATAAATTACAGTGCTGCCAAACTAATTACTTTTTGAAGAATACTGCCCAGACCTTAGCATACACAACAGAATTTTCAGGGAAATTTTTCCATGCAGAAACTGGACCCATAATTCAATGGAGATATTGCAAAAAGTGCTACTAAAATTTAGAGAAATGTCTATTTTAACCTTCAATGTATCTTATGATCAACAACTCAAAAAACCTATCATGCCTGGTTAAGAGTGGTGCTAGTCTCTTCTATTATGGTGGTTTTCAAAATACACCTTTAGTCACAGGTGAGGGGCCTTTTATGATCATTTATTGTTCAAAAGCAGATCTGTACAAGAGTTATTACACCTAGCAAAACCCCTGAAGAATTGTTCTTCCAGAGTACAGCATTTCTCTGAGAAAGGTGCAAGTAATTCTTACATTTTTAAACTAAATAGGCAACTGAAAAAGCAGTTCTAAAACAATTTTGGTATACTTTCCACTTTCTTCTCTTAGCTCTACTCACAGAAGAAAGCCGCAGCCAGACAAATTTCAGTAAATATTTTCTGTTGTTGCAGTTCATTTAACAGGCAGTTTGTGTTGCTCATAACTAAGGTCATCTGGCACTTTTCATCATGTAACTATCCCATTGTTTACCTTTCTCAAGAATCTTTTGTTTGGTCTGAACTCTCCCATATCACGTAATGGCCTCAAGATAAATTTTCTTTGGAACATCGTTTTGCTCTACACATGATGTTGTTGTTCTACAACATATAGAAGGAATGGAGCCTCTTCAAGGTCCACTTCTAGATTAGCCAGAAGCAGCAAAGAAGGAAAATCCAAATACTTATCTTCTGAGAAGGAAAGTTTCAAAAGACAGTAGAGGTAAAAAGAGTTGCTTTAAAGGCAATTTCTTTATTAACAACTTAGGTGTTTCATCACTGCAACACAGCTCATTTGTGCCATGTGTCTAATTTGACATGCTTGGAGAGCTTTTTGAGAGGGATGTGTGATTAGCAGTTGAAAGCAAGTTTTATATATCTCTCTTCTGAGTTAAACTCAAAACACTAGATCTTACCTGTCAAAATCACATCATAGCTAGAAAGATTCTTCAGCCTGAATGAACTACTCTCTCACATTTATTTATCATCCATTATTGAACTTTTTTGCTTATTTAATATTCACCTACTTTGGGTCACAAGACTTATCACACACTCTAGCAGTACACCCACATTTAACTTTGCCAGTTATTTTCCACCTACATAATATAACCCTCGTTTATTTCCAGTACGTCTCTGCTTACTGTGTGACTGTCTTTTTGTTTACAAAGAAAAAAAAATAAGGGTATAGGAATTCAAGCATTCTTCCAGAACTTGTAAAGCAAACAAACTGAATTACATCAATGCTGAGCCCACCTAGGGAAGACAAAACCCAGCATTTGTGTATTTTCCTTTCCACTCAACTAATACTTACCATGACAAGAAATACATTTTCTTTGCTTCATAAGCACAAGAGAGTAAGAAGTACAGAGCAGTGTAACATAGGAGTTTCTTTCTGTGAACATACATCTACACTGAGCTGCAAACATATTAATATTGATATTTTCAACATAAAAACTAGGGCACATTACTGAAACATTAAACTACAGAATTTAAACACACACACTTTCAAGAAAGAGAAGCTACTTCAGTACAGATGATGGGATTTATGAACAGTTCAAGTGCAGGTTTCTATTAGATAACTTTTAAAGCACATTATTTAAAAGAACTGCAGGGGGAAACTATGACACAAAGAGACATGTTTCTATAATGTAAACAATACATCTTGTGTTTCTTTCTTAAAAACACAAAATGTTCAGTTATTAGAACTGTATTTCAGTATCAGATTAATTTTAATTAAACAGAAGTTACTTTTTTGACCCAGACTTACCATAAATTCACTAAGGCCACATGCCCTGTAAAATGACATATTGACATGCCAATGTCAATGAAATGAAAGGAGGTGCACCTGGAATGCATACATTCATTTTCCTCTGAGAATGTCTGACCAATAAGATATGAGTGGGGATGACAGAAGACTTGGGTATAACATGCAGTACTAACCAGAAGAATGAGTTACCAGATTCATAGTGGTTATCACCCTGCTTCTGTGCCCGCACAGTCAGGTCAAAGTTTGAGCCTGCATTAGGCCAGGAGAAATAGAACATCCCAGAGTTCAATATTTTCTTCAAGGCAGTAACACGCTCTTCTTCCTTGGTTTCTTCCTGGAGAGGACAGAAATCTGTTGCAGTAATTTTGTAAACTTCAGCATCCAGGATTTTTCCCACGGACGTACAGCCTGTCACCAGGACCAGAAAGTGCAGCCGAGTGTTACCTAGAAAGTGACAGATAGTTACAAAAGGGTTACAGGCGGACACAGGCTATGCCATTTCACCTCAGTCCTGTCGTGTGCAAAGCTGACAGGGCTCCAGCAGAGGCCAGTATCCTTGCTTCAGAAGAAAACAAATATAAACAAGTGCACTGCCAATACTCCTTTACATGTCTCAATTCCTTCTGACTGCAGGCAAGTGACTGCAATTGCATAGGATTCCACAATACTTACACTTTCCCATCCTTTGTTTTTCCCACTTACTTTATGAAGTGCAGTGAGCTTGGTGTCGGGATGCTACTTAAAAAATCAAATTTCACCACCCTAAAGAACTTAGAGCTTTTTCATTGAAGGGGAAGGTAAAAGACTAATTATTCACGAGATAAAAGGATGGAAAAATCCTCACTATGGATTTTTCAACTGACTTCTGAATTTTAAAGATACGAAGCATTCAGATTTCTTACTGGCTTCAGCTGACGCTGAGTGTGTTCAGCCATTCAGAAAGTTTCAGTATTACCAGTTCTTGAGATTTGCTTTCTATGTCACATGAGAGTGTACATGATTAGATGACAGCCTCAATTATCACTAAAAAGAATTCCAGCTCTCATGGCTCTGAAGCAAAGCATGAAATCATGAAGCAGCTTAACTTCAGGGTCCCAAAACTAAAAGATCAATTTTGAAGCTTGAGAATACCACTGTAATCAGATCTCTCATACACAGCAAGATTTCAAACTCTGTTCATTCTCTCTGAAATGATAAAGTAATTAAGAAACAGTAGAACAACTGTTCTGAAAGCACTGGTTTTGCTAGGAAGAAACTGTTTGATTCACTTAAATTGGCCTCTAATGGAAACAATGTCATCCTACTCACTCCAGTTAGTAAGAAAAGGTGGATGCGAGCCAAGATTTATTGCTCTAGTATAGCAGAAACAACAGCTGACCTGCCAAGAGCAAGCTAATTAGCTGAGGGCACAGCGACAGACTGCAACAGCATGGTCTCAGACAGCAGAAGGAACACTTTGTAGGACCAGTCTTCAATCCTCCACAGTGTCCCACTGAAAATGCAGACCAACTCTCATGCAGCAACAAATTTTTTTCCAAAACTCCAGCAGGGGAGTTCTTGCTTCCAGATCACGGGTTGGCCAGAGAAACTTTGAGTTAGGGGTGGTTTTCGGCAGGACCAGAATATTTGTGTAGGCACATGGGACTGGAATGACAGGGCACGGTGGGAGATTAGATCTTATTCATTCTGTTCTGCTGACTCCAGTTTCACATAAAGGCGTGTAGGTGGTATTTACTAAAAAGCTCTGTTCATCACATTTCTTTCTGTAACAAGGCTGTGCTGTGTTCTCCTTCTTGAGTGTTTTTAAGTACATCTTCCGTACTTTTCCAGATGACACCATAGTGGAGGGTTAGAAATACTTAAAACCTGATAGTTTATTACTCCTTTGCACATGAGTGTGCATAATTATGAAAGATTAAGAGTAGGACATACATCAGCTATCACTACAGTAGTTCATACCTGACTGAACACTGTCTTGCAGCCTCCAGAAGGGATTAGGAGGAGTTAGCTATCTCTCAGGACAGCTAATACCTTCTGTGACTTTGCTGAAACCATGCAAAACTGATCAGCTCAAAGTGAACTTCACTCATGAGACTCCGGAAGCAATGTACACTATTAAAACCACTGTTAATATGCCTTACTATCTGTCAGCTTCAGGCACAGAAAACCAGTAATGACGGACTCGGAGAGCTGTCTGGCTGGGATGCTGAGACAAAGAATACAAGCACTTTCATTGGCTTCAGCGACCTTAAACTTTCCTAGAGGGTTCAGAAGAGATCAACTGGGAAAGTCAACATTAAAATATCCAAAAAGAACAAAAGTTTAGTAATAATGGGCTTGTTATCAGTGGTTCTGTTCTTTGAGGAGCTTGTAACTGTCAGAAAATAACTGGATCTAAACAAAGCAATTCTTCAGTTGAAGAAGGCAGCAAGCAGGAATAAAGCATGACAGAAACACCAATCAAAACTACACAGTTTTGCCTTACCCAGAAACTTGCTATCCCTTAGCAGGGACTCTAGATTCTTTTTACAACCTCCTTCACTCGACCATTCATCCCTAAAAAGGAAGCTACATTTACACATGCAGAGATCTGGCATCTCTACTACTCCAAATCACTAGTCAATGAGCCCAAAAACAGCAGTCACAGCTAAGAAGCTACTGCATTGTCCCTGAAGCAACAGGAGACTGATGGCTTCCTGAAGCTTTAACAGCTTTTCCTGCCACTGGGCAGTAACCCCACGAGAGAGCTGAGGCTCTCCAGCCTGGTGAGGAGAAGGCTCTGGGGAGAGCTTATTGCAACCTTTCAATATATAAAGCAGGTTTATAAGAAACATGGAGAGACTTTTCACCAGGGTCTGTAGTGACAGGAAAAGGTGTAGCAGTTTTAAACTGAAAGAGGGTGATTTAGACTGGTTATCATGAAGAAAGTTTTTACAATGAGGGTGGTTGCCTAGAGAAGCTGTCCCAACCCTTGAAGTGTTCAAGATCAGGCTGGATGGGGCTTTGAGCAACCTGGTCTGGTGAAAGATGTCCCTGCCTATGATAGGGGAGGTTAGACTAGGTTATCTTTAAAGATCCCTTCCATTCCAAATCCTTCTATGATTCTATATACGCAGAATAAGCTTTCTAACAGCAGTCCAAATTATGGAGCAGCCTTCGTCTTTCACACACTTTTCATGATGCCTTTGAACAGAAGCAGGCTGGCAGAGGAGTTAACAGTGTTATGATTCAAACCTACTGGCCAGAAAACTGGAGAAAGAGAAAAAGGAGGAAAAGAGACAAATGTATTTAAGCTATAGTAAAGCTAGCCTGCTTTGCCACTTTGTCCCCCTAGACAGCTCTGTGAGCTGAGGTGGTCTTCAGACCACAGGAAAAATGCTCCTGTTTATTTGCCAGTCATTGCAAGTCTGATCAATATTAGGAATATATTAAAGCAAAAAATCAGTCCATTTACTTCTAAACTGAAACTTTAAAAAGTCAATGTGGTTTCTCTTCTGGTATGTAAATGTTAACAAGCCATAACCTTTCCTGTTGAAAATAGCTACTTAACATGAAAACAGCTGTATCAACCACAACCACACCTAAATGGACTTCAATTTAAGGGTAGAAATTGTTTCAATCAGGATGAATGCTGCTACTGAAGCAAGTAATTTTTACAAAAAGCAAAATTAAAAGCAACTTTCTCCATTTCTAAGAATTGCAGATGCTAAATTATTTGGTAATTGTTCATTCATTGCAAGAAAAACATTTTGAACTGACAAGAATTTACTGGAAAATTCTCTAAGTTCCTAAACAGTTCATTTTTATTATCCAGAAAATCTCACAAAAGAATGCAAGAAGTTGCATTCCTGGTTTACTAAACCCACCCTCCCAAAAATAAGAGGAAGAACAAAACAAAACAACCAAACACACACAAAAAACCCTCCAAAATCAAACCCTGGTATCAACACAACATGGTATTTCCTATGGTAGGTGGATCTGTAAGGGCACAGCAGAAGAAGAAGAGGATTTTTATTTCATTAAATTGTTTTTGCTGAGCAGACTGTGAAAATATCACAACTTCAATGAAATAGACCAAGTTGAAACACTCAGACATTCCTTAAAGCCAGAAGGTATTTCCCTTTAGAACAGTCAAGAATATTCCATTAATCCTTGCAGTCTTAACTTTTCAAAACTGCAGCTTACTACCATTTCCAATGCTGTAATTACATTCAAAATACTGCTAAGTTTCCAGTGAAGTGAAAACTGCCTTTTTACACAAGTAGCACTTGAAGTACCAAACTAACACCAGTCACAACAAAAATACATCAGACGGTCCAGTCACATTCACCTGGCAGCAACATCAGGAAGCACATTATGAAGTTACAACCTTTGAAAGGAGCTATGTTTGTCCTGTCCAGAATATCGACAGGAACATGGAAAAAATACTAGAGCCATGAAGTGAACTTACTCTGTGTATATAAAATCATAAAATGGTTTAGGTTGGAAGGAACCTTTAAAGGTCATCTAGGCCAAGCCCCCTGCAGTAAGCAGGGACATCTTCAACCAGATCAGGTTGCTCAGAGCCTTGTCCAACCTGATCTTGAATGTTTCCAGGGATGGGGCCTCTACCATCCCTTCAGGCAACCTGTTCCAGTGTTTCACCACCCACATTGTAAAACATTTCTTTCTTATGTCTATTCTAAATCTACACACTTTTAGTTTAAAAACATAACGCCTTGTCTTGTTGCTACAGGCCCTGCTAAAAAGTTTGTCCCCATCTTTCTTATGGGCCCCCTTTTAGTACTGAAAGGCCACAATAAGGTCTCCATGAAGCCTTCTCTTCTCCAGGCTGAACAACCCCAGTACTGTCAGCTTTTCATCATAGGAGAGGCATTTCAGCCTTCTGATCATTTTTGTGGTCTTCCTCTCAACCTGTTCCACGATACTGCCAGGCACAGAGGTGAGGCTGGCAGGTCGGTAGTTCTCTGGGTCCTCCTTTTTACCCTTTTCAAAAAGGAGTGCAATGTTTTCATTTTTTCAGTCACCAGGGACTTCACCTGACTGCCATGACTTTTCAAATATCATGGAGAGGGTTTGGCAACTCTGACTCTGAAATGCATCTCGTCAGGTCTCATAGACTTATGTCTATTCAGGCTCCTCAGTTGGTCACGACTATGACCTCTGACAGTGGAAGTACTAAAGAAAAAAAGTCCTGCAAAGCTTATGCATTAAATTTTGATCTCAGATAGATGGATATGCATGGTGACCAAGATAATTATTTTGCCCCATTACAGCTATAAATCACCACAACCATCTGTAAAGAACATTTCTGAAGAAATATAAGAAATGTTTTGCTCACAGTAATATGTGCTGAATGCTCTTTTATCAGGTTGCACGAAGGAGGCAGAGGATGGAGAATATCTGGCATAGAAATGAGACAAAAATAACTTGCATACATTTTATCAAAAGCTTTTGTGAAACCAACTGCCTTAATCCAAGTTGAACAGGAAACACAGTTCTGGTACGTCACACCCTACAATAATAAGCTGCAGTTTCTGTATTTAACCTGTCTACATGACTCAAGGCAATTGTTCCCCCTGCAGTTTATGGAAAGACTTCAGAGTTGCCTATTACGAGCTGCAGTGAAAAGGAGACAATATTCAACTCTCATTTTGTCCTTCCTAATCGTAAATATTTCACTCAAGACTGCCTTTTCCTTTTAAAAAATAATTCACTCCAGTTTTTGCTCTTTCTCCATTCCAACAGTCACGCCATTGCCTTATGTTCCCTCAGCCTGTTCCATCTCTACTCCACACATACCGTGACTTCACTTTATATTCCACTGAAAAACAATTTGCAAAGTATTTTTGCCTCTCATCTACTTTCAGATTTAGCAACAGAACACAGCAGAGGAGCTGACTCCAAGTAACCAGCTGAAAATCTCTGAGGATATCTATAGCAGAATTATGAAGACCCAAGATTTTCCAGATTCAAAGATTCTTTTCTCCCTCTTCTAAATACAATTACATATTAGAAAATGTTCAAAAGAAATAGAAAACAGGTACTTAGTTGTCCTCTTTGCTTCTGAAACTTCTTCCTTTCAACTACACTTTGTATGTGCAAGAGCAAAGGTATACAGACTGTCAAATGAATTCAGAGTGCCTCCCCAAATACAGCAGTTATATTAAACCAAACAACCTATGCGGTGATGGTGTAAAAATACTGCCTTATATACATACCCCTTCCTGACATCGCAGCATCTAAACCAAACACCGCAAAGCAGTTCTTTTAACACTTTGCTGAAGATGTATTTGTCACTGCTAGATCTTCTCTGGCAGCAAAATCTTGGCTGAGATACAGCTTGGAAACACTGTACCATTCATCCTGCTGCCATCTATCTCACATTAACTTAGTGAGTCAGTTTCACATATTTCATCTACTTTCTCGTGAAAAGCACGATCTACTTTGGCAGGCATACAAGAGGATTTATTTGGATTCCTAAGTAGCGATATTTACAGATTAATTAAAGTGCTCAGAGATATCTTTCATGTCTTGGAAAAAAGTCTCCCCTTCTGCTCTACAAATATTCTCTTCTAATATCCCAGTGGAATGTACTTTCACAAATATTTTCAGTTAATTCAGTCTGCAGGTTTTCAGTAGTAAAAAAAAATACTGATACTCCTGAACAAAGTCTATGTAACCACTGCTCCTCAGTGAAGAGCTGGCCAATTATGCCCTTGTTTGCAGCTGCTAGAATACATTGTATCACAGAATCACAGAATGTTAGGAGTTGGAAGGGACCTCAAAAGATCATCCAGTCCAATCCCCCTGCCAGAGCAGGAACACCTAGATAAGGTCGCACAGGAAAAAAAAAATTGCATTCCTTTATAGTGTTAATCTTTTATGTAAGCAACAGCTAAAGTGATGGAACTTATATATAAGATGGAAGATCTGAGATTGTGAAAAAAGCTTGGGCTACCTCTGGAATGGTGAGCGAGCAGACATGCAATCATCTCTGCTTCTTTAAACATGTTCAGCAGCAGAAAATGTTTGCTTACCTTTGCTTACCATTACAGCATGACCCTCCTGACTTTTCACTCAGTCACTATTAGAAGTTTGCCTCCAGCAGTTCACTTTTTTATCCAATTATCAATAAAATTTTTAACAATGCCTTCCAAAGGAAGTCCTGTACCAGGACTTGTAATTTAATGCTAGAATAAGACAGATGCAGCAACAAAGCTCAGAGAGGAAAAAACCACACACTTTAAGGGCACTGGAGTTAAGCAGATATTGTTCAAAAAGAAATAAGGACATGGGAAACACAGAAATAAAAGGATAAAAGAGAAAAAATAAGGCTGAGAATATTTTACACCCCATTTAAAATCATATACCTTTCAATACGAAGACTAAAACTGGATATATTTAGTTCCTGTCTCATAAAAGAAACTACCCTTATCTGTGGCTTGAAGAGCCTGAATTCAATAGTTACATTCTTTTACTGTTACAACAGGATTCATTAGACTCCTATGAAGAAAAACTGGTCCAAGTGCCAAGAAAAACTAATCACAAGCCCTCCATCTTTAATTACATTAACAAATGGATATTAATCTCCAAAGAAATGCCTAATTAACTCCCCAAGAAACAAAAGAAACAAAAAGCCCACATTCATTTTAAAAGAATAGATGGGCCTATAGTTTTAAATAATGACACAGAAATCTTTCAGATTGCAGTTGCCTCTTCAGGTCATCTCAAGTCATATTACTCAAGCCATAAATTGTTAAGCGTGCTATAAAAAGATACACTTAGATCTACTGGTCTAAATACACCAGTGCTCACACCACCAGTGCCTTTGGCAGATTCCTTGACCTGGCATCAAATTATATGGAGGGATGAAAAGACAGTTTTCCAGGTCAAAATTAAGGCTTACTGTAAGAAGTCCATGAGAACAAGGCTTATAGTACTTTTTGTTTTAATGAATCTTTTTCAGTGGTGAATTTGAAGCCTGCTGTGTAAGGTACTATTACCTTCAAATCAATGATTGCTGTTCTCTTCCTAAAACATGCTATTTCCATTAACATTCCTGTAGGCAGAGTAATAGCAAGTCCTATGCTAAATCAAGATTCCCAAACTGTGCAGAAATTTACAGCAAATACAATAAATTTTCCCATCTATAGTAGCTGAAGTTAAAGGTCTGCTTCCACAAAACCTTATCCATGTTAAAGGCAATTGGGCATTATAGCAAGGACCAGGCATCTGTAGAACTGCAGTCTCAGATGACCACAACTAATCAGTGTTTAAACGCGATCCTTCAAAAATAAAAAACCAAGAAATCATAGCTTGCCTTGGACAAATGTGGTAGGGTTAAAACAAGCAATTATCTTCAGGCAGCTAAGAATGCTAGACAAAACAAAAGTGAAGAAAAAAATGGAACATTCTTAGACTATCATTTAGTGATACACTTTTTGCACAGCATAGAAAAATAAATAGATCTTTTCCAGACTGTACATAACAAGGTGCAATTAGCTTTGACCAATTAAGAACTGGACGTCTTTAGCTACTTCTTGTTATCTTTTAGCTTTGTCTGGGCATTTTATAATCTCAGTCACATACAGATGGTCACTTACCACATTTAAGCTGAAGCTCTCCTAAGCAGCCATAAGCATCCATGAGTTTTTCATATTGTCCTTTGATTGCATCCTTTTCTTCTGGAGCTGAGAAATAAAACAAAAGACAGCAAACTTTAGCTTTCCAGTCTTTATAAAATTTTCAGGTTGCTATTTCCTACACCAATACTTCCCAGTTGACTTCGCTCAGTAATCAAAACTACAGTACAAAGGTAGGGTAAAAATGCTGTAAAAACACAGTGATTAAAAAGTGATGTACAGAAATGCATAGCCTCTCCACACACCACCCCAGAAGAAAGAAGGGCACTCACTACATTTCCAAACAACATGATCACTAGTAATGCTCTTATTCTACAGTAGAGATGCCACATCAGTTTCAGAATAAGTAAAGGAATACACAGGCACATGTAAACTTTACAGTGCTCTAAAGTAAGACCAAAAATGATAATTTGTCTGGCCATAAGCTAAAATATGTATTTTCTTGATGTGCAAAAAGAGATGGTTTCTGCTTACAGATTCTCACAGTCCAATTTCAGACAGAATTGGATTTTTTTATGTAAGATAGCATAATTTGATGTAGACACAACATCAGATATTGATTTCAAGATGAATGAAACATTTCAGTGAAGTAAGAATTAGCTGATTAAAAATAAATAAAGTGTCATATGCTAATGTTAGATTTGTGTATTTCTGCAACATCTGACTTCCATGGGCACAAACTGAACATTTAGACATTAAGCCAGAACGTGCCCCAAACTTGTCACTGTCTACTTTAATGTAAACCCACAGTACTTACTGAGTAGGACTGCATTTTGTATATATCTCCCAGTGAGGAGTAAGGTTAGTCTAATGAATGAGGAAAACTGGCTGTGACCCTCAAATGTCCATTTACTTCTCGAACCACATATAAACACCAACGTGGTACTTTTAAGATGTTAGCTAATACTTTACAATCTTATGCTCCTAATAAACCTCAGCAGTTAAAAAAGTCTGAAACCTCCAGGCATAAAAAGGACACACTGAACTGCCTGCAATGGATGACAGAACAGAAGAGAAAGAAACAGACTTCTCTTTATAAACCTCAAGAGGCAAATAGCTCAGTGAGTAGCATGGAAAACAAATAAATATCCTGTATATACTGACATTTTGAAGTGAAAGGAAAGACAAAATTCCTTAGCATAGGCAACTCTCAAAGAAAATCAAAATAAGTTTGTTTCAATTTTTGCACCCATGACAAATAAGGAAGACTTGTTAATTTTTTCCTCATTGTATTTTTGCTATTAGACTTTCTCAGCTTATCGTTTTTGCTTTCTTAGAAACACTGAATCAGGAGAAACTAGTAAAATGTGAATGTCACTCACACCAGTGAAACAAAACACAAGCAACAGAAAGAAGATAAAGGGCTTTTTAATGGGTAACATAAACCTCTGGACAGTAACAAATTAAATATCCATTAACAGCACTTCTTAAGAGCTGAGACTCTGTAACCTCAGTTCTCTGACACTTCAAAAAAACTTCGGCAAAAATAGTTTTGATAGACTGTAACAATGTTTCATTTTTTAGAAAAGATTCCGTCAAGTCTTCTTTATGTGTTTGAAAAAAAGAGGTTAAAAAAGTGATATTACACTTTCCATGACATCCTCACTAAGTAAAAAAGAGCAGCAACAACATAAGTTTTTTTTTAATCTATTCTCTGCCTTACAAGCCTAGCCTCGCTTCCTTTAAAGTAAAAAGGAAAAACCATAAACAAAATTCTTTCTCCAGATATTCCACCTTTAGGAAGAAATAGAGAATGACAGAAACAGCAAGAGATTCAGATCTCAGACCGATGCAGGAGTCTGCAAACTTACAGGCCAGGAACAACCTGAAAGCATTTAAAAGACACCTTGAAAGCACAGCGTTACTCTTCAAAAGAGAATTAGGGGTTGGAAAGCTGGCTGTTTAAGTGTCTGATAAAAGCACGATCCAAAAGAACAGAACTTACTTCAGCGTGGAAATAAGCAACACACAACTCATGCTGCTAACAGCAAGAAGCACCTGACACTGGCATGTACAGAAGTCACCAGAGTTTCCCAGGTCAAGCCAGGGGCATCACACACACATCAGTTCCTGGTACGGGACTTTTCCAAAAACATATACAAATAGCTGTGTTTTGCCAGTAGTGGTACAGAAATACCCCATCATTCTGGGCCTGCACAATAGCATCACATGGGGCATCAGTGCTAGCAGAGCTGCTGGGAAGGGAGAAGCAGGCACCGAGGACAAAGCTCCAGGAGGACTCTGGGTTGTGCTGCCACTCTTTTTGGCTGGCTAACAACTTGCCAATAACTTCTACCACATGATAGATTCTGTTATTTATTCTAAGGTTTATTCGCTCCCTGAAGAAATTTAAGACTCGGAAGCTAAAATACGTGACGGTGATCTTTCCCTGACACCTCCAAGCATCCTCTAAAGATTAAGCACACACTAAGACCTCACCTGTGGATAGCTGGAGAGGGAAAGAATGTGCCAGACAGACACAGCTATGCCTGTGGGTCACACAAATGGAGAGGCCAGAATATTTTAGTGCACAGAGACAGACTCCTTCGTCCCCCACAGCCTCCAGCCACCACGGTGCTGTCTTGCATCGAGCCCTGCCAGTATGCAAGTGAGGATACAGGCATCCCCCCCCTCCAGCACTGGGAGGTCCTAGCTGGATTCTGACACTACTCAGTCAATTTTTTTATTTTTTGGAGGGAGTGAGGGAGAGGGAGAAGGAGGAAGAATTCCCAACAGTCATTATAAAAAGCATTACATAGAAAAGATTACTAAAGCATCATTTTAAAACAACATTATTGCAGAGGGCTTGAGCCAAGTGCATATCTTACTATTAAAAAGAATAATTTATTATTTATTTAATCTCAAATAACTGTCATCAAAACCTGGTCTGAAACATCTCCTGGTGTATCTCCAAACAGTGCTAGGACGCAAAAGCCAAAACCAGAAAGACAGTGACAAGACAGCAAACATAACTATCTGATGTGCTACTACCTGTGCTGGATGAAGAAGAGGTTTAAAGGAAAAAATTACTACGAAACTCTAGAGGACTGTTTATGAACAAGGAAAATATAAACCATATCTGACAAGTCTCACCAACATTGAAAATACTGTTTTAGCAACAACATTTGACAGCTAGATGTGCCCAAACACATAATACTTTTCTAATCAGTAACACGAAGATTATTTCAGTGTTTCTTTGTTACATGTTCCAAAGTCAGGGTTTTTATTCTGCAATGGCTTTCATAAAAACTCTGAAATGCGGAGGCAGTGAGAGTGATCTGCTTGAGAACCTAGAACAAGGACTGGATGCTTAACTGTCCTCTGCACACAAGTTAAAATCCTTCCTTTTTTCAGGCCAGACAGCTTGAGATACATACATACATCCTCAGAGAGTTAATGCATAATACTGCTGGAGGTATTGATGAAACTCACTAAAAAGTTTCCTACTTAAGAGAAAAGCCAGAGTTTGCAAATACATGGTGCATTTGTTTATTACTTAATAATAGCTATAGGTACTAAAGAGTACACACAGTAATTACCAAACTCCACTAAAGCTTTCCATTAATATTTTTTGTAATCTTTCCTTCCACTAAGCATGTAATTGAGTATCCACTCCTCTGCAATGATTACAACCGTGTCGTGTTTGTAACAGGTTTATAGACATGCACACTGTCTGCATTCCTCAAGCACTTTTCTTAATATCTATTATGTAAAAGCTCCTGACATAAATTATATATAAGGTCAGCAAGTTAGCTCAAAATTTTAACTCTTGCAAAACAAAAGGCACATAATAACTCAATGAAACTAAGCTACAATAAACTCAACTGAAAGGGATCTTTTCTCCATGCATAAAATATTTCAGAACCAAAGAAAAACATCGCGAAAAGACCTATAACTATATATACCACATGGCATATCCAACTGTGACTTCCTCCTTGCAAAAGCTGGAAATTCAATTTAACAGCTAGCAGAAACTGGCCAGATGCACGAATTTCACTTTATTCAAACCTCCCTTAGGGCTGATCCCCCAGACTTC